>NC_135963.1:4570423-4782485 GCF_053455715.1 Rhinoraja longicauda
GCTATCCTTAAGAGCTCTATCCAGCTCTCTCTTGAATGCATTCAGAGAATTGGCCTCCACTGCCCTCTGAGGCAGAGAATTCCACAGATTTACAACTCTCTGACTGAAAAGGTTTTTCCTCATCTCTGTTCTAAATGGATGAGATGGTTGTGGGAGTAAGTAGTTCCATCCGACACACTAAAGGGACAATTAATACAAGCAACTTAACCAACAAGCCTGCACGTCTTTGGAGATTGGGAGGAAACCGGAGTACCTGGAGGCAACCCACGCAGGTCACAGGGGGAACATGCAAGCTTCGTACAGGTGGCACCTGGGGTCAGGTTCAAAGTCAGCTCTCTGGCTTTGCAAGGCAGTAACCCTGTGCCGCGCCACTGCGATCTGGTAGAGGTGTACAAAATCTTGTGTGGAATTGGTCAGGTAATAGGTGTGGAATAGGTACAGAGTCCCCTGCCCAGAGTAGGGGAATCGAGAACCAGAGGACACGGGCTTAAGGTGGAAGGGGGAAAGATTTAATAGTAACACGAGGGGTAACTTTTTCACACAAAGGGTGGTGGGTGCATGGAATGAGCTGCCGGAGGAGGCAGTTGAGGCAGGGACTACCGCAAAGTTTATGAAACATTTAGACAGGTACTGTACCTGGAAAGGACCTGTACCTGAATAGAGGGATTATGGACCAATGCATCACAACAATGCTGATGCAATATTAAACTTTAGGCTTCCATGAATATGGCCGAGCCAGAATTGGATCTTAGTTAAAATCGCATAAATATTATATCAGACTATTATTGCAACGGTTCCACTTCAGTGCTTTTAAACCAATTTCCATTAGACCAATATATGATAAAGTGGTGCTTAATACATAATGTACACAGGGACCCATTATTAGTCTGACCACTCCATAAATACATAAACATAGAATAACAAGAGTCAAATAAAAAGCAAACATTAATTAAAATGATTAAAAAAAAAGGAAACCTTCTCTTCCCTCAAGTAAATTTCCCAATAAATTAAGGATTCAAAGTCTTTCAAGATTTTTGCTCCGTAAGGTCGAATGAATCTTCGAGTCATCGAGTCATCGAGTCAAAGAGTGACGCGGCGTGGAAACAGGCCCTTCGGCCCAACTCGCCCACACCGGCCAACATGGCCCAACTACACTAGTCCCACCTGCCCACGTTTGGTCCATCTCCCTCCAAACCTGTCTTATTCATGTACCTGTCCAACTGTTCCTTGAACGTTGGGATAGTCCCAGCCTCAACTACCTCCTCTGGCAGCTTGTTCCACACATCCACCAGCCTTTGTGTGAAAAAGTTACCCATCAGATTCAAATTAAATTCTTTACCCCCCTCACTTTGAACCCAAGGCCTCTGGTCCTCGATTTTGTCTCTTGATTCTGCCATGCTTTAAATAGCCTTGGTGTGGAAGCATGGAACTGCAGATGCTGGTTGAGATGCAAAAGAACAAAAAGTGTTGGAGTAACTCAACCGGTCAGGCAGCATCTCTGGAGAACATGGATAGATCATAAGGTCATAAGCGTTGTGTTCTATGTTACAGACACCCACCCACCACCCTTTGTGTGAAAAAGTTACCCCTCAGATTCCTATTAAATCTTTCCCCCTTCACCTTAAAACCTGTGTTCTCTAGTCCTTGAGGTGCTTTGTGATCACATCAGCCATGATCACATTGAATGGCGGTGCTGGCTCGAAGGGCCGAATGGCCTCCTCCTGCACCTATAGTCTATTATCTATTGTCCATACTGTCAGTAAAACAAAGATCAGAGGACACAACGAAATATTTTAAATCAGAATTAATCTCCTTCCTAATCATACATGCGTTTCATGTCATTGAGTTTAGATTTATAGATTTGCTTAATCATCGCCGCTTCAGCCAGAAAAAATGATTCCCTTTTCTTTCTCCCTTCAACACTCAGTTGAAGCTACCGAACGGTTAATTTGTTTAGTTTAGTTTAGAGATACAGCGCGGAAACAGTCCCTTCGGCCCACCGGGTCCGCGCCGACCAGCGATCCCGTGCACTAACACTGTCCGACACCCACCAGGGGCAATTTACCAAGCCAATTAACCTACAAACCTGCACGTCTTTGGAGCGTGGGGGGAAACCGAAGTTCTCGGAGAAAACCAACGCAGGTCACGGGGAGAACGTACAAACTCCGTACAGACGGCGCCCGTAGTCGGGATCGAACCCGGGTCTCCGGCGCTGCATTTGCTGTAAGGCAGCAACTCTACCGCTGCGCCACCATGACCACCCAAAACAGTGAGCGCTTGTTTAGTGAGCTCTGATTGTTAAAACAAAAGAGAAAGAGAATTCAGGCTGGGTTGTAATGGTGTTGTAATTAGAGTGAGTTAATCCACTGCAGTCTCCTTTATTTGAGGTCATTAAACCCCTATAACCCATGTAGCCCCTCTAGGCTTTGGAGGGAGAGATAGATCAGCCATAATTGAATGGCGGAGTAGACTTGATGGGCCAAATGGCCTAATTCTGCTCCTATCACTTATGACCTTATGATCTTATTTAGTAGATGCTGGTAGCACAGGTGGTGAGTTTCTCATAGAAACATATAAAAATTCTTGAAGGATTGGACAGACTAGATGCAGGAAAAATGTTCCCGATGTTGGGGGGAGTCCAGAACCAGGGTCACCCACTTTAAGAATAAGGGGTAGGCCATTTAGAACTGAAATGAGGAAAAACCTTTACACCCAGAGAGTTGTGAATCTGTGGAATTCTCTGCCACAGAAGGCAGTGAAGGCCAATTCACTGGATGTTTTCATGAGAGAGTTAGATTTAGCTCTTAGGGCTAACGGAATCAAGGGATATGGGGAAAAAGCAAGAACGGGGGTACTGATTTTTGGATGATCAGCCATGATCACATTGAATGGTGGTTCTGGTTTGAGGGGCCGAATAGACAATAGATAAAGAGACAATAGATAATAGACAATAGACAATAGACAATAGGTGCAGGAGGAGGCCATTCGGCCCTTCGAGCCAGCATCACCATTCAATGTGATCATGGCTGATCATTCTCAATCAGTACCCCGTTCCTGCCTTCTCCCTATACCCCCTGCCTCCGCTATCCTTAAGCGCTCGATCTAGCTCTCTTTTGAATGCATTCAGAGAATTGGCCTCCACTACCTTCTGAGGAAGAGAATTCTACAGATTTACAACTCTCTGACTGAAAAGGTTTTTCCTCATCTCCATTCTAAATGGCCTACCCCTTATTCTCAAACGGTGGCCCCTGGTTCTGGACTCCCCCAACATTGGGAACGTGTTTCCTGCCTCTAACGTGTCCGACCACTTATGTTTCGATAAGATCCCCTCTCATCCTTCTAAATTCCAGTGTATACAATCCCAGCCGCTCCAATCTTTCAACATATGACAGTCCCGCCATTACGGGAATTAACATAGTAAACCTACGCTGCACACCCTCAATAGTAAGAATATCCTTCCTCAAATTTGGAGGCCAAAACTACACACAGTACTCCAGGTGCGGTCTCACTAGGGCCCTGTACAGCTGCATAAGGACCTCTTTGCTCCTATACTCAACTTATAGCCTACTTCTCCACCTATTTTCTATGTTTCTTTGAGAGCAAGTATTGAGGGGAGTTGTTCCAGGTTGCCAGACCTAACCGTTGGGCCTTCCCAAAGTGTCGTGGGCCTAACTCAATGAAACACCACTGAAGGGTGCCCACTTGATTAACTCAATAATGTACTTGCATCTACATGATCAGTTAGAGTCATAGTGTCATAGAGTCATAGAGTGATACAGCGTGGAAACAGGCCCTTCGGCCCAACTTGCCCACACCGGCCAACATGTCCCAGCTACACTAGTCCCACCTGCCTGCATTTGGTCCCTATCCCTCCAAACCTGTCCTATCCATGTACCTGTCTAACTGTTTCTTAAACGTTGGGATAGTCCCGGCCTCAACTACCTCCTCTGGCAGCTCGTTCCATACACCCACCACCCTTTGTGTGAAAAAGCTACCTCTCAGATTCCTATTAAATCTTTCCTCCTTCACCTTGAACCTATGTCCTCTGGTCCTCGATTCCCCTACTCTGGGCAAGAGATTCTTTTTTTAATGAGCTTGTTAACATGTAGGTTGCTGTTTATAGCATGTGGAGTTCGTTATTGTCCTAAGCATAACTTGGTATATTCAGTTTGGATAGTTCTTTGGCGTTAGGCTTGGCTTTCTTAGTTGAGCGCTTGTAGAAACATAGAAAATAGGTGCAGGAGGAGGCCATTTGGCCCTTCGAGCCAGCACCGCCATTCATTGTAATCATGGCTGATCATCCACAATTAGTAACCTGTGCCTGCCTTCTCCCCATATCCCTTGATTCCATTAGCCCCTAGAGCTCTATCCAACTCTCTTTTAAATTCATCCAGTGATTTGGCCTCCACTGCCCTCTGTGGCCGAGAATTCCACAAATTCACTACTCTCTGGGAGAAAAAGTTTCTACTCACCTCAGTTTTAAATGGCCTCCCCTTTACTCTTAGACTGTGTGGCCCCTGGTTCTGGACTCCCCCAGCACTGGGGACATTTTTTCCTGCATCTAGGTTGTCCAGTCCTTTTTTAATTATCCTGGTGTTATAGTGCAAGTACTTTGTGTTTTAATTGTTATTCCTTTTTATCTTTCCCCCTCCAACGTTTAGCTGAGGCTGCCCAGCCACTAATTTGTTTAGTGAGCTCTGATGGTTCATGAAAAAAAGGGAAAAGAAAGCTCAGGCTGGGTTTATAATGGAAGGAGAAAGAAAACACAACTTAATTATATTTCCTTCAGAGACTAATGAATAAATCGGGCAGGCTTTAGGCCTTTTTAGTTTGCTGTGAATTCATTACTTTTACATTGCAGCACCAGATTCATCCAGTGGAAGCCCATGGTACTGACTGGTGACTCAAATCAAGCTCGATATCTTTTGTTCGGCTGTCAAATAGAGTCGTATAGCTGTGGAGTCACGGAGTCCCAGATTCAAGGAGTTAAGATAGGGTTGCCAACTGTCCCGTACTACCCAGTACATCCCATACTTTGGGCTCAATTGGATTGTCTCTTTACGGGACTGCCCTTGTCCCATGTTAGGCCCGGGGGTGGGAGGGGGGAAGGGCGCTGTAGGCCCGGACACTGTAGGCCCGGGAGCTGCGGTCGGCCCGGACACACTTTCGGCTAACGCAGTGTGTTCGGGAAGCACGGCCTAACGGAGATTGCCTCGCATCCCGCCTCCCGGCCCGGGCGGCCGCCATTTGTGGACCGGGAGCACGTGGCCGCTGGCTGGGTGAGGTCACGAGGGGCGCGGGCGGTCACCTTTTATCCCTTATTTGGGAGCGAGACAGTTGGCAACCCTACGTCAAGGAGTCACGGAGTCACAGAGTCACAGAGTCACAGAGTCCCAGGAACGAGTGGGTTAACCTATGATGAGCGTTTGTCGGCACTGGGCCTGTACTCGCTGGAGTTTAGAAGAATGAGGGGGGGGACCTCATTGAAACGTATAGAATAATGAAAGGCCAGGATAGAGTGGATGTGCAGAGGATGTTTCCACTTGTGGGAGAGTCTAGGATTAGAGGTCATCATCTCAGAATTAAAGGACGTTCTTTTAGGAAGGAGATGAGGAGGAATTTCTTTAGTCAGGGGGTGGAGAATCTGTGGAGTTCATCGCCACAGAAGGCTGTGGAGGCCAAGTCAGTGGATATTATTAAGGCAGAGATAGATAGATCATTGATCAGTACGGGTGTCAGGGGTTGTGGGGAGAAGGCCGGAGAATGGGGTTGGGAGGGAGAGATAGATCAGCCATGATTGAATGGCGGAGTGGACCTGATGGGCCGATTGGCCTAATTTTATTCCTATTCCTTATGACGTTATGAGTGATGGAGTCAAAGAATCATAGAGTGATACAGTATGGAAACAGGCCCTTTGGTCCAACTTGCCAACACCAGCCAACATGTCTCATCTACACTAGTCCCACATGCCCACATTTGGTCCATATCCCTCCAAACCTGTCCTGTCCATGTACCCATCTAGCTGGTTCTTAAATGTTGGGATAGTCCCTGCCTCAACTATCTCCTCTGGAAGTTCGTTCCATACACCCATCACCCTCTGTGTGAAAAGGTACCGCTCAGATTCCTATTAAATCTTTTCCCCTTCACCTTCAACCTATGTCCTCTGGTTCTCGATTCACCTACTCTGGGCAAGAGACTCTGTGCATCTATTCCCGACCACGAGTGCTGTCTGTACGGAGTTTGTACGTTCTCCCCGTGACCTGCGTGGGTTTTCTCAGAGATCTTCAGTTTCCTCCCACACTCCGAAGACGTGCAGGTTTGTAGGTTAAATGGCTTGGTATAAATGTAAATATTGTCCATAGTGGGTGTAAAGTAGTGTTAGTGTGCGGGGATTCCTGGTCGGCGCGGACTCGGTGGGCCGAAGGGCCTGTTTTCGCACTGTATCTCCAAACTGAACGAAGGTAAGCTCAGTGCAAGGATTAGACATTTCTACGTGTTTGAAATGGAAAGCAACGTGTTTGAAAGGATTTCGCTCCAGTTCTCGACTCTGTGCCTTCGTGTTCGTCCCTGCTTTGATGAGAGCCGGCTATGGTTGGCACGGCAACGGGATAGTTTATTCAGAGTCGGCTGGACAAGCTCGTACAACGCTGGGTCAATGTGTCTGCAGCAGGGTATCGATTCCACCGCGCGATAGCCAGCCCTGTATCCATTTCGAAACGTTGTGTTTCCATTTAAAAGAACGTCAAAAACACACACACACACACACACACACACACACAAGCTTGATAGAAAGGGTCGGCGAATCATGAACTTAACTAGAGTTATTAGGAACCTGAGGGGCAACCTTTTCACACAGTGTATGGACGATGTATGGAACAAGCTGCCAGAGGAGGTAGTTGCTGTAGGTACGAAAATCTGTATATTACTAAAACTCTCATCTTACATATATATACACATATACACATATACATATATACATATATATACACACATATACACACACACATACACATACATACATACATACATACATACATACATACATACATACATACATACATACATACATACATACATACATACATACATACATACATACATACATACATACATACGTACATACATACATATATACATACATACACAGACACATACATGCATACATACATGCATACATACATATATACATACAAATATACATACACATATATATCCACATATATATATACATACATATACACACACACACATATATATATGCGTGTGTGTGTGTGTGTGTGTGTATGTATATGTTTATGTGTATGTATATATATACATATATATATATTCGTATATATATTTGTATATATATTTATATATTTATATATTCGTATATATTGCATTTTAGTGCGTGCCCGAAATACAGCCAAAATGGTACACATTAGCGCAACAATTTTATGCCCACCCTACCCACCATTCCGTTGCGGTCTCAATTGATCAAGTTTTGTCACATTTTAAAAACAATTTACTTAATAAACTTTGATAAATGCGCTCCCCCCCCCCCACCTCCCTCCTACCTTCGGGAGGACCGTTGCCCGTCCCAGCATGCCCCAGCGTGCCCCGCGCCTGACCATCCTCCCGTGGTGCAGCACGGTGGCAGAGGGTCAAACAAGATGGTTGCACCCAATTGGGAGCTGCTGCGCCCGCAGGTGAGCTTTCAACGGGTCCACGGATCGTCAGTTGGGGGTGGGTTGCCGGGAAAGGTGGAGCCCACAATGGTCCATTGTTGGCTTGGGGATGAGGTGACAACGAAGGAATACAGGAGAGGCGTGCACCCGAAGGGGGTTTCCGCGCATTTGCCGGCCCTGCAGGAGAGATTTGGACCCAGTGCCCGTCTAGTAGCATTTAAAAGACGTTTGGACAGGTACATGAATACCTTGGACAGGTATGAACATTAACTTCTCTACCCCAGCAGTATGAACATTGACTTCACCAGCGCAAACTGGAGGAACAGCACCTCATATTTCACTTGGGCAGCTTACACCCCAGCGGTATGAACATTGACTTCTCTAACTTCAGATAGTTCCTCTGTCCCTCTCCTTTCCCTCCCCCTTCCCAGTTCGTCAGAGGTTCTGGGGAGAAGGCAGGAGAATGGGGTTAGGAGGGAGAGATAGATCAGTCATGGTTGAATGGCGGAGTCGACTGGATGGGCAGAATGGCCTAATTCTACTCCGAGCCCTTATGACTGTATGACCTTATAGAGCCTCAAGCCTTTTGGGCCATTGCGATTTGGTCGACTGCTTTGAAACATCTAACTAATTAGCTTCGTCTTTCTCCAAACCTGCAAATGTTTCCCTTTTGATAAGATATATAATGAGCGTTGGCAATGAATAATTCCTTTACACCGACACCACTTTCCATGTTGTCATTTTACTAAACAGACAAGTCTCCAAAGGTTTATTTGCCAGATTTAAATAGGTTTGACAAGAAACGCATTCCCTGTTTCACAAATGTCTAACTCACAATGGAATATAATTTTCTGATGACAACTCTCTCTCTCTCTCTCTCTCTCTCTCACTCTCTCTCTCTCTCTCTCTCTCTCTGAGAAGATAGACACAAAATGCTGGAGTAACTTAGCGGGACAGGCAGCATCTCCGGAGAGAAGGAATGGGTGACGTATCTCTCCCTCCCTCCCTCCCTCCCTCCCTCCCTCCCTCCCTCCCTCCCTCCCTCCCTCCCTCCCTCCCTCCCTCCCTCCCTCCCTCCCTCCCTCCCTCCCTCCCTCCCTCCCTCCCTCCCTCCCTCCCTCCCTCCCTCCCTCCCTCCCTCCCTCCCTCCCTCCCTCCCTCCCTCCCTCCCTCCCTCCCTCCCTCCCTCCCTCCCTCCCTCCCTCCCTCCCTCCCTCCCTCCCTCCCTCCCTCCCTCCCTCCCTCCCTCCCTCCCTCCCTCCCTCCCTCCCTCCCTCCCTCCCTCCCTCCCTCCCTCCCTCTCTCCCTCTCTCTCTCTCTCTCTCTCTCTCTCTCTCTCTCTCTCTCTCTCTCTCTCTCTCTCTCTCTCTCTCTCTCTCTCTCTCTCTGTCTCAATTTCAATGTCCGGACCTACACTGTCCGGACCTACAGTGTCCGGACCTACACTGTCCGGACCTACACTGTCCGGACCTACAGTGTCCGGACCTACAGTGTCCGGACCTACACTGTCCGCACCTACACTGTCCGCACCTACACTGTCCGGACCTACAATGTCCGGACCTACAATGTCTGGACCTACACTGTCTGGACCTACACTGTCTGGACCTACACTGTCCAGGCATACACTGTCTGGACCTACAGCATCCGGACCTACGGTGTCCAGGCCTACAGCGTCCAGGCCTACAGTGTCCAGGTCTACAGCGCGCATGGCCTACAGCGTCCGGGCCGACAATGTCCGGGCCTACAGTGCCCTCCGGGCCTAATACGGGACAAGGGCGGTCCCATACGGGACAAGGGCGGTCCCATACGGGACAAACCAATTTAGCCCAATATACGGGATGTCCCAGCTAATACGGGACAGTTGGCAACCCTGTGGTTGGATATGGAGACCCTCACAGTTTAATCTGATCTCCCTTCAATCTCTGGCATTGTAGAGAATAAAACCCAATTCTATCCATCCTCTCCTTGTAAGCAATACGCCCTGATTTTTAGTTTTTAGTTTTAGTTTTAGTGATACAGCGCGCAAACAGGCCCTTCGGCCCACCGAGCACGCACCGGCCAGCGATCCCTGCACACTAACACTATCCTACACACACTGGGGACAATTTACACTTACACCAAGCCGACTCACCTACAAACCTGCACGTCTTTGGAGTGTGGGAGGAAACCCGGAGATCTCGGAGAAAACCCACGCAGGTCACGGGGAGAACGTACAAACTCCGTACAGACAGCACACGGGTCACCGGCGCTGTAAGGCAGTCGTTCTACCGCTGCGCCAACGCATTCAGAACAGCATTCCGGTAAAGCGTAGGAAGGAACTGCGGATCGCTGGTTTAGACAATAGACCAATAGACCAATAGACCAATAGACAATAGGTGCAGGAGGAGGCCATTCGGCCCTTTGAGCCAGCACCGCCATTCAATGTAATCATGGCTGATCCTTCTCAATCAGTACCCCGTTCCTGCCTTCTCCCCATACCCCCTGACTCCACTATCCTTAAGAGCTATTGAAGCTCTTAAACCAAAGAGAGCCACAAAAAGCTGTAGTGACTCAATGGGTCAGGCACCATCTCTGGAGAGAAGGAATAGGTGACATTTCGGGTCGGGTTCTTCAGGTCTGAAGAAGATGGTAGCCAGCGCCATCTTCTTCGCTGGCGTGCGCTGGGGCAGCAGGGCGAAGGCCACGGACGCCAACAGGATCAACAAACTCATCGGGAAGGCTGGCTCCGTCCTGGGGGCGGAGTTGGATTTACGGGAGGTGGGTCTTGGAGGGGGGGGGATGCTCCTCAAACTGCGGAGCACCCTGGACAATACAGCTCACCCCCTCCATGACACACGCTGGCCAACCTGAGGAGCACCTTCAGCAACAGACTGGTCCCACCGAGATGCAGCACAGAACAGAACGCCACAGGAGATCCTTCATCCCTGTGGCTATCAAACTGTACAACTCCTCCCCCTTCTGTCGTGGGGTAGACTGACTCCCCTCCCCTCCCCCCCCCCCCCCCCAACCTTCACACATCCCCAATTCTTTCCACTCGTCACTTTGATTTCATGTTTCATGTATCTTGTTGTGTTTTATGACTGGCGGCACGGTGGCGCAGCGGTAGAGTTGCTGCCTTAGAGCGAATGCAGCGCCGAAGACTCAGGTTCGATCACGACTACGGGCGCCGTCTGTACGGAGTTTGTACGTTCTCTCCCGTGACCCGCGTGGGTTTTCTCCGAGATCTTCGGTTTCTTCCCACACTCCAAAGACGTACAGGTATTTAGGTTAATTGGCTGGGCAAATGTAAAAATTGTCCCTAGTGTGTGTAGGATAGTGTCAGTGTGCGGGGATCGCTGGGCGGCGCGGACCCGGTGGGCCGAAGGGCCTGTTTCTGCACTGTATCTCTAAATCTAAAAATCAAAAAAATAAAATAAAAAATTCCCTCGTGGGATAAATAAAGTTCTGAAAGTAGACACAAAATGCTGGAGTAACTCAGCGGGACAGGCAGCAATCAGACTGAACAGGTGCCTCGTTCCCGAAACGTCGCTCGTTCCTTCTCTCCAGAGATGCAGCCTGTCCCGTTGAGTTACTCCAGCGTTTTGTGTCTGTCTTCAGTTTAAACCAGCATCTGCACTTCCTTCCCACACACCTATAAATAACGTTCTAAGGTGTTGTATCCCTCACGGGGCAGAATCAAGCTGGGCTGAATGGAAACGCGTCAACTGAGAGCTGGCACTGACTGTTGTAAAGCGACTCACTAGAAGTGGGGTTATATAGACACTGAAGAAGTCATATGCATACGTGGCACTGAGCCACAAACTATGGAGCACCTGTTAGAAACATAGAAACATAGAAAACAGGTGCAGCAGGAGGCCATTCGGCCCTTCGAGCCAGCACCGCCACTCATTGTGATCATGGCTGATCATCCACAATCAGTAACCCGTGCCTGCCTTCTCCCCATATCCCTTGATTCCACTAGCTACTAGAGCTCTATCTAACTCTCTCTTAAATCCATCCAGTGAATCGGCCTCCACTGCCCTCTGTGGCAGAGAATTCCACAAATTCACAACTCTCTGGGTGAAAAAGTTCCTTCTCACCTCAGTTTTAAATGGCCTCCCCTTTATTCTTAGACTGTGTGGCCCCCGGTTCTGGACTCCCCCAACATTGGGAACATTTTTCCTGCATCTAGCTTGTCCAGTCCTTTTATAATTGTATACGTCTCCATAAGATCCCCTCTCATCCTTCTAAACTCCAGTGAATATTGAGATGTGCTCTGTTGGAGCACGAATGCAAAGCTGAGAACAATGATATTGCCAAGAGTTGTGTTCAGTTTTGGCTGAAGCACAATATCTAGCATGTGTGGACACGATAAGAAGAAGTATCCCATCTATCCAGGCCTTTCACTATTCGGTATCAATTACTTATGAATTTAGAAGACTGAGGGGGGTTCTTATTGAAACATATAAAATTATTAAGGGGTTGGAGAGGCTAGATGCGGGAAGATTGTTCCCGATGTTGGGGAAGTCCAGAACCAGGGGTCACAGCTTAAGGATAAGGGGGAAGTCTTTTAGGATCGAGATGAAAAAACATTTCTTCACACAGAGTGTGGTGAGTCTGTGGAATTCTCTGCCACAGAAGGTAGTTGAGGCCAGTTCATTGGCTATATTTAAGAGGGAGTTAGATGTGGCCCTTGCGGCTAAGGGATCAGGAGGTATGGAGAGAAGGCAGGTACAGGTTACTGAGCTGGATGATCAGCCATGATCATATTGAATGGCGGTGCAGGCTCGAAGGGCCGAATGGCCTACTCCTGCACCTATTTTCTATGTTTCTATGTTTCTATGAAAGAGTCTGAAGAAGAGTCTCGACCCGCAACGTCACCCATTCCTTCTCTCCTGAGATGCTGCCTGACCTGCTGAGTTACTCCAGCATTTTGTGAAATAAATGCCTTCGATTTGTACCAGCATCTGCAGTTATTTTTTTACACTTATGAAAGGACATTTCACCATTCCACTTCCCACCCGGTTTCCTGCACACAGCTATCTGGACTACACTTCTTCCCACCCGGTTTCCTGCATATAAACCCACTGACTCGCACAGCTATCTGGACTACACTTCTTCCCACCCGGTTTCCTGCAAAAAGTCTATCCCATACTCCCAATTACCACACACACCATTCCACGCAATGTGGAATCAGACCCAATGAATTTAGCTCAGACACATTGTGCTGTTTCTTATATTCCACATGGGCCTCCTCCGATCTTCTGACCTTGTCAGTGCATGATACTAATGATACTAATTTGTTCTTCGGTTTATAACCTGGTTTCCTTTTTAAATCAATAATGCACAGCGTCTCAGCCCCTGGATGTTTCCTCCGAGTCTGCCTGAACTTCTCTGAAAAGGCAACAATATCCAATATTATTCAATTCTTTTCCACCTTTCGACGTTCCAACTTCCAGCGGGAAGTTCATTCCAGTCGTGCTGCGGAAGCTGTCTTTAGTTCAAGTTCCGAGACACAGCGAGGAAACAAGCCCTCCAGCCCACCCGAGTCCGCGCCGACTATCGATTACGGAACGATCTGCCAGAGGGGGTAGTTGAGGCCGGGACTAATCCCAACGTTTAAGAAACAGTTAGACAGGTACATGGATTGGACAGGTTTGGAGGGATATGGACCAAATTCGGGCAGGTGGGACTAGTGTAGCTAGTTGGCCGGTGTGGGCTAAGTTGGGCCGAAGGGCCTGTTTCAATGCTCGATGATGACTATGACCATTATTTCTATGCTATCCCAGTCTCGCATCCACTCTCTGCACACAAGGAGCACTTTTTACAGAGGCCAATTAACCTATACACCCACGCTCAAATTATTTTCCTAACGATGGAAAAACACCAACCATATTTAAGTTAATATTAAATAAGAAACCCAATTTTGGGCTGGCACGGTGGAGCAGCGGTAGAGTTGCTGCCTCACAGCGTCGGAGACCCGGGTTCGATCCTGACCACGGGTGTTGTCTGTACGGAGTTTAGGGAGGGTACAGACCCTCGCGCATCGATGAGCCTTGGGCGCCCAACACCCTGTCTGTCGCCGGTTTGTGGTTTGTCCCTCTTCGGACCACTGTCAGTAGGTACTCACCACTGCTGACCGGAAGCACCCCACAAGCCTTGCCGTTTCAGAGATGCTCCGACCCAGTCGTCTGGCCACAACAATTTGGCCATTGACAAATTGCGGGGTGACCGCGCTTTTGCGGTTGCAGCTCCTAGACTGTGGAACAGCATCACTCTCCCCATCAGAACTGCCCCCTCCATCGACTCCTTTAAGTCCAGGCTCAAAACCTATTTCTACTCCCTAGCGTTTGAGGCTCATTGAGGAGGTGCTGTGAACTGTTTGCATGCTACTGTATGTTTCATTTTTTTCCTTAGTACCTAATCAGATGTACAGCACTTTGGTCAACGTGGGTTGTTTTTAAGTGTGCTATACAAATAAAATTGACTTGACTTGTCAAAGTCGCTCAGGTCTTTACTCCTGCCCCTTTGTCCTGCATCCAGCACATCAACGTCAAGAACTGACTGTTCACTTGCTGCCTAATATATCCCACCCCTTGACAGGTGGTGCCATTGTAACAAGATAATCAATGTTATTCACTTCGCCTGTCAGTGGTCATAATGTTTTGGCTGATGGGCGTAGACGGGATTTTTGGCGTGCCGAATGGACTAGATCTGTAACCTTTAACAATAAGCAGGACAAGCATCTGCCAGCTGTCTCCCTGAAAATATATCGCAGGCCCAGATACGTATTTCAGAGAAAAAAAAATTTCAACCTCATTTTCAACATTGGTTGCTTCTGTTCTTGCCAAATAAATCCCTGCTGATTCGTGAACCGCTAAAGAAGGAAGGAATTAGCGAGAAACATACATCTGTTGAGATGCATTCAACACAGATACACAGCATTACATAAAATCCCATTAATCCCGCCACATGCAAATTCACAGCTTGCGTTATTTGCTGTTCTCCTTTTGAAACTGTGTTAAAAAAATAAAAAAATTAAAATAAAATCCATCTTCGGCTCCACTCATCCGATCAGGAGGAAAAATATTAACTCTCAGATTTAGTGGGGACATGCTCGCGGAATTATAGCCCAGAAATTCCTACTGGCAAATATTTCCAACAAATAATTAATGAGCTTGCAACATATTCCTCTCCTGGCTGTTTTAATGGAGGTCCTGTTTTAATCTGATTAACAGCTCCATTAAATTTGCAGTTAAGAGGAATTTGATAATAAATCTATTAAACAGTCCTGCTCGGTATCACCTCCAATCCAACACATTTGTACACTCTCGCCAGCTCTGCCTAACGTTCCTTCCTTCAGATATAAGACCGCAAGATCATAAGACGTAGGCGCAGAACTAAACCATTCGGCCCATCGAGCCTACTCCGCCATTCGATTTTTTAGATTTAGAGATACAGCGCGGAAACAGGCCCTTCGACCCGCCGAGTCCGTGCCGCCCAGCGATCCCCACACACTAACACTGTCCTACACACACTAGGGACAATTTTTTTTAAACAGTTACCCAGTCAATTAACCTACATACCTGTACGTCTTTGGATTATGGGAGATCTTATCAAAGCGTATAAGATTATGGAGGTCTTATCGAAACGTATAAGATTATTAAGGGGTTGGACACGTCAGAGGCAGGAAACATGTTCCCAATGTTGGGGGAGTCCGGAACAAGGGGCCACAGTGTAACAATAAGGGGTAGGCCGTTTAGAACTGAGATGAGGAAAAAAAAATTCAGTCAGAGAATTGTGAATCTGTGGAATTCTCTGCCTCAGAAGGCAGTGGAGGCCAATTCTCTGAATGCATTCAAGAGAGAGCTAGATAGAGCTCTTAAGGATAGCGGAGTCAGGGGGTATGGGGAGAAGGCAGGAACGGGGTACTGATTGAGAATGATCAGCCATGATCACATTGAATGGCGGTGCTGGCTCGAAGGGCCGAATGGCCTCCTCCTGCAACTATTGTCTATTGTCTATTGTCTATTGATCTTTCTGTCTTTCCCTCCCAATCCCATTCTCCTGCCTTCTCCCCGTAACCTTTGACGCCCTTACTAATCAAGAACCTATTCATCTCTGCTTTAAAAGTAGCCAATGACTCACGGGGCGACTCGGTGGCGCAGCGGTAGAGTTGCTGCCTCACAGCGCCGGAGACCCGGGTTCGATCCCGACCACGGGTGCCGTCTGTGTGGAGTTTGCACGTTCTCCCCGTGACCTGCGTGGGTTTTCTGCGGGATCTCCGGTTTCCTCCCACACTCCAAAGACGCGCAGGCAAAGATGCACAGTAAAAAATGTAATTGTCGCCTGTGTGGAATGTACAAATCGATCGCTGGTCGGTGTGGACTAGGTGGGCCAAAGGGCCTGTTTCCACGCTGTATCTCCAAAGTAAAGTCCAAATTAAAGATCTATCTTCCACCGCTGTTTGTGGCAATCAATTTCACAGATGCACCACCCTCTGACCAAATAAATTCCTCCCCTTTCAAAAAGTACGTCCTTTTAATCTGTGGTGGGGCCTTTATGGTCCTAGACTCTCCCACAATATACATTGCTGTGATACACATAAAAAGCTGGAGTGATTCAGCGGGTCAGGCAGCAGCTCTGGAGAAAGGAGGACAGGTGACGTTTTGGGTCAGCACTCTTCTTTAGAAGGGTCTGAAGTAGGGTCCCAACCTGAAATGTCACCCCATGCTTTTTCTCCAGAGACTCCAGCACTTTTTGTCTATCGTTGGTATAAAACAGCATCTGCAATTCTTTGTTTCTACACATATATATTGTTTTCGCTTTCAAGCTTCTAAACTTTCTACTGGTCGGGAGCGGGGGAGAGCAAGAAATAACCATGGTGGGACAAGTCTCTACTTTAGAATTCAGTCTTTAGACTTTAGAGATACAGCGTGGAAACAGGCCCTTCGGCCCACCGAGTCCGCGCCGCCCAGCGATCCCCAGGTAAATACAAACCTGCACGTCTTTGGAGTGCGGGAGGAAACCGGAGATCCCGGAGAAAACACACGCAGGTCATGGGGAGAACGTACAAACTCCGTATAGACAGCGCCCCTAGTCAGGATCGAACCCGGGTCTCCGGCGCTGTAAGGCAGCAACTCTACCGCTGCGCCACCTTGCCGCACCTTTCTTTGATGGTGTTGGCAGCGTTTAGAGTGGATGGAGTCAGTGGTGGGATTTCTGGTTTTGTGTGATAGAAACACAGAAACATATCATATCATATATATACAGCCGGAAACAGGCCTTTTCGGCCCTCCAAGTCCGTGCCGCCCAGTGATCCCCGTACATTAACACTATCCTACACCCACTAGGGACAATTTTTTTTACATTTACCCAGCCAATTAACCTACATACCTGTACGTCTTTGGAGTGTGGGAGGAAACCGAAGATCTCGGAGTAAACCCACGCAGGTCACGGGGAGAACGTACAAACTCCTTACAGTGCAGCACCCGTAGTCAGGATCGAACCTGAGTCTCCGGCGCTGCATTCGCTGTAAAGCAGCAACTCTACCGCTGCGCTACCACATAGAAAATAGGTGCGGGAGTAGGCCATTCGGCCCATTCGAGACAGCACCGCCATTCAATACGATCATGGCTGGTCAACTAAAATCAGTACCTCGTTCCTGCTTTTATCCCCATATCCCTGGTATCCCCAATATCCGGCCCCTACTCTCTCCAAGCTTTCTTCCCCCCCCCCCCCCCACCCCCCTACAATTAGACCAAAGGGTCCCGACTTGAAATGTCACCTATCCATGTTCTCCAGAGATGCTGCCTGACCCTTGATGTCCTTGATGGTCTTGAAGGTCAGGCATCTGGGTCCACAGGCAGATTTTCCCCTTCCTGTCGGGCGTAAGTGAGGCGGATGAGTTTCTACACAATCCAGTAATTTCAGCGTTACCATTACTTTTTATTAATGAAAACTCCGGATTTATTTAATCACTCGAATTGAAATTTCCCAGCTGCTGCTGTTGGAGTTGCAACTCGTTCTTCCAGATCGCTGGCCCAGATCTCTGACTGTACATCTCGTGACTTAACCACTACGCTCCCGACAAGCTGTCCGAGCGCCATCGGAAAGATTGTTCAGAGCTGATGCAAATGGTCGCCTCTCACTGATAATGTTTTGGTTTAGTTTAGTTTAGAGATACAGCGTGGAGTCAGGCCCTTCAGCTAGGGTTGCCAACTGTCCAGTATTAGCCGGGACATCCCGTATAGTGCGCTAAATTGGTTTGTCCCATACGGGACCGCCCATGTCCCGTATTAAGTGCAGGGGGCACTGTAGGCCCAGACACTGTAGGCCCAGACAGTGCAGGCCCGGACACTGTAGGCCCGGATGCTGTGGGCCTAGACACTGTAGGCCTGGGGGGCGCTGTAGGCCCTGACACTGTAGACCCAGACAGTGCAGGCCCGGACACTGTAGGTCCGGATGCTGTGGGCCCAGACACTGTAGGCCCGGGGGGGCGCTGTAGGCCCGGAGAGTGTAGGCCCGAATAGTGTAGGCCCGGAGGTCCGGGCGCCGCCTAACGGAGATTGCAAAGCAATCCACCTCCCAGCCCGGGTGGCCGCCATTGGTGGAGCGGGAGCACGTGGCTGCTGGCTGGGTGAGGTTACGTGGGGCGCGGGGCAGTGATGTCACCTTTTGTCCATTATTTGGGAGTGAGGAAGTTGGCAACCCTACTTTCAGCCCACCGAGTTTGCACCGACCAGCGATCCCCATACGCTAACACTTCCCCCCCCTCCCCCCCCCACACTCCAAAGACGTGCAGGTTTGTAGGTTAATTGGCTTGGTATCAATCTAAAAATTGGCCCTAGTGTGTGTCGGATAGTTTTAGTGTGCGAGGATCGTTGGTCGGCACGGACTCAGTGGGCTGAAGGACCTGTTTCCGCACTTAGTCTCTAAACTAAACTAAACTAAATTTGTCGGACACTTTAATTCTCCTTCCCACTCCTACGTAGACCTTTATGTCCTTGGCCTCCACCATTGTCAAAGTGAGGCTAAACGCAAATTGGAGGAACAGCATCTCATGTTTCGCTTGGGCAGCTTACAGCACAGTGGTATGAATATTGATTTCTCTCACTTCAGGTAGCCCCGGCATTCCCTCTCTCTCTCTATCCCTCCCCCACCCAAGTCTTACCAGCTTCTCGTTTTCACCTTACAAACAGCTTACAATGGTCTGTTTCCTTTATCATCGTTACTTTTCTGCATATCTTTCATTAATTGTTCTTTATCTCTCTACATCTTCGTCTATATCTCTCGTTTCCCTTATCCTTAGAGGGAGTACAGAGAAGGTTCACCAGATTGATCCCTGGGATGGCAGGACTTTCATATGAAGAAAGACTGGATAGACTGGGCTTGTACTCGCTGGAATTTAGAAGACTGAGGGGGGATCTTATTGAAACATATAAAATTCTTAAGGGGTTGGAGAGGCTAGATGCAGGAAGATTGTTCCCGATGTTGGGGAAGTCCAGAACCAGGGGTCACAGCTTAAGGATAAGGGGGAAGTCTTTTAACATAACATAACATAACATAACAACACTTTATTGTCACTCGGCACAACACCGAACGAAATTTCAGCAGTCACAGCAAAAAAAGAAAAGAACACAGGACACACGACCCCAACACAAACATCCATCACAGCGACTCCAAACACCCCCTCACTGTGATGGAGGCAACAAAACTTCCCCTCTCCTCCCCCCGCGCCCACGGACAGACAACTCGACCCCTACCGAGGCAACCGACACACACAGCCCCCGCAAGAGGATGGAAGGCCCCCCGGCCGAGCCGCCCCGGGCACCGAAACGTCCCGCGGCCGCACCGGGCGATGTTAAGTCCAGCGGCCGAGCCGCACCGGGCACTGAAACGTCCCGCAGCCGAGCCGCACCGGGCACCGAAACGTCCCGCGGCCGAGCCGCGCCGGAGATGTTAAGTCCCGCAGCCGAGCCGCGCCGGGCACTGAAACGTCCCGCAGCCGAGCCGCGCCGGGCACTGAAACGTCCCGCAGCCGAGCCGCGCCGGGCGCTGAAACGTCCCGCAGCCGAGATGAGAAAACATTTCTTCACACAGAGAGTGGTGAGTCTGTGGAATTCTCTGCCGCAGAAGGTAGTTGAGGCCAGTTCATTGGCTATATTTAAGAGAGAGTTAGATGTGGCCCTTGTGGCTAAAGGGATCAGAGGGTATGGAGAGAAGGCAGGTATAGGTTACTGAGCTGGATGATCAGCCATGATCATATTGAATGGCGGTGCAGGCTCGAAGGGCCGAATGGCCTACTCCTGCACCTATTTTCTATGTTTCTATGTTTCTATCGCTAACCAGTCTGAAGAAGGGTCCCGACCCGAAACGTCACCCATTCCTTCTCTCCAGAGATGCTGCCTGTCCCCGCTGAGCCACTCCAGCTTGTTGTCTCTATCTTCGGTTTAAACCAGCGTCTGCCGTTCCTTCTTGCACTAGACTAAATCACGGCTGGTTGTTGAATGTTGAGAATGTTGATCATCGCCACTTTCAAATAGATTTGCCTGACTGCACTTACAAATGAACACAAGATTATCATTAAACATTGTCAGAACAAAAGTGGCCGGCCGGTTAAGAATACTTTATAGCGACTTAATGGCCATTTTGATTAGATGAGCAGTCATTCGAAGCATCACGGCAACAAGATGGTTTCTTTGATGAGCGCTTAGATTTTTGGTCTCAGTTAACGAGCCTCTTTTCAAGAATGAAAAACAATGTTGTTAATAAGTACAGACACAAAACGCTGGAGTAAGCTCAGCGGGACGGGCAGCATTCAGGTACAGCAGGCAGTGAAGAAAGCCAATGGAATGTTGGCCTTCATAACAAGAGGAGTTGAGTATAAGAGCAAAGAGGTCCTTCTGCAGTTGTACAGGGCCCTAGTGAGACCGCACCTGGAGTACTGTGTGCAGTTTTGGTCTCCAAATTTGAGGAAGGATATTCTTGCTATTGAGGGCGTGCAGCGTAGGTTTACTAGGTTAATTCCCGGAATGGCGGGACTGTCATATGTTGAAAGACTGGAGCGACTAGGCTTGTATACACTGGAATTTAGAAGGATGAGAGGAGATCTTATCGAAACGTATAAGATTATTAAGGGGTTGGACACGTTAGAGGCAGGAAACATGTTCCCAATGTTGGGGGAGTCCAGAACAAGGGGCCACAGTTTAAGAATAATGGGTAGGCCATTTAGAACTGAGATGAGGAAAAACTTTTTCAGTCAGAGAGTTGTGAATCTGTGGAATTCTCTGCCTCAGAAGGCAGTGGAGCCCAATTCTCTAAATGCATTCAAGAGAGAGCTAGATAGAGTTCTTAAGGATAGCGGAGTCAGAGGGTATGGGGAGAAGGCAGGAACGGGGTACTGATTGAGAATGATCAGCCATGATCACATTGAATGGTGGTGCTGGCTCGAAGGGCCGAATGGCCTCCTGCACCTATTGTCTACTGTTTATTGTCTACCTCTGGAGAGAAGGCATGGGTGACGTTTCGGGTCGAGACCCTTCTTCAGACTGAGAGTCAGGGGAGGGGGAGGTACAGAGATCAGGAGGTGGAAGGTGTGAGAACGAGACATCAATGGGGGTGGAGATCAAGGAAATGGGTGGACAGTTGACAACTCGGATTAGGCCCGAAGGATGAATATTGGGCTCCAAATGCTTTGGGACTTTCTATATAGAACACTAGGTGGCGCAGCGGTAGAGTTGCTGCCTCACAGCACCAGAGGCCCGGGTTCCATCCTGACTACGGGCGCTGTCTGTACGGAGTTTGTACATTCTCCCCCCGTGACCAGCGTGGGATTTCTCCGAGATCTTTGGTTTCCTCCCACACTCCAAAGACGTACAGGTTTGGAGGTTAATTGTCTCGGTGTAAAATGTAAAAATTGTCCCTCGATTAGGATAGTGTTAATATGTGGGCATGGCAGGCCAATGTGGACTCAGTGGGCAATCCCTCCTGGAGACAGATTATTTTCTAATATATCCAGACCAGAGGAGACATCTTAACAGAAGGGATCTATGAAGAAATCCATTGATGCGCACGGCTTAATATGTAATATCATTGGGGCCTTTTCACAGGTCTTTGAAACGTCCTTCTGATATAATTGGAAAATTATAGCTCGTTCCCCAGATCAAGGGAACTGAGGGATAAATTTAAAAAGAAAGATATTGCATTTTCGTCGGACTCTAGATTTTGGGCGGTCACGGTGGCGCAGCGGTAGAGTTGCCGCCTTACAGCGAATGCAGCGCCGGAGACCCGGGTTCCATCCCGACTAAGGGCGCTGTCTGTACGGAGTTTGTACGTTCTCCCCCGTGACCGTAACCTCCCACACTCCAAAGACGCACTGGTTTGTAAGTTAATTGGCTTGGTAAATGTGAAAATTGTCCCTGGTGGGTGTAGAATGGTGTTAGTGTGCGGGGATCGCTGGGCGTCGCTGACCAACGATTGCCCCGTGCACACTAACACTATCCTACACAATTTACAAAAGCCAATGAACCTACAACCTGTACGTCTTTGGAGTGTGGGAGGAAACCGAAGATCTCGGAGAAAACCCACGCAGGTCATGGGGAGAACGTACAAACTCCGCACAGACAGCACACTGGGCGGCACGGTGGCGCAGCGGTATAGTTGCTGCCTCACAGTGCCAGAGACCCGGGTTTGATCCCGACTACGGGCGCTGTCTGTGCAGAGTTTGTACCTTCTCCCCGTGACCTGTGTGGGGTTTCTCCGTAATCTTCGGTTTCCTCCCACACTCCAAAGACGTGCAGGTTTGCAGGTTAATTGGCTTGGTATAATTGTAGATTGTCCCCAGTGCGTGTAGGATAGTGTTAGTGTGCGGGGATCGCTGGTCGGCGCGGACTCGGCGGGCTGAAGGGCCTGTTTCCACGTTGTTTCTCCAAACTAAACTAACGTAAACTAAGCACCCGTAGTCAGGATCGAAACTGGGTCCCCAAGCGCTACAATACAATACAATATATCTTTATTGTCGTTGTACAGGGGTACAACGAGATTGGGAATGCGCCTCCCATACGATGCAATAAATTAATCAGCTAGTCAGTATTAATTTAAACAACCCAATGAAACAAATTGTAAGTTTTAAAACAGAATAAAGTGCAAGTAGGTCTGTGTCGGTTCACTGTGCGATGTGTCCATCCGGCTCAGCAGGACCGGTTCATGGCAGCTATGGCCCTGGGGATGAAGCTGTTCCTGAGTCTGGAGGTGCGGGCGTAGAAGGCCTTGTATCGTCTGCCCGATGGTAGAAGTTCGAACAGACTGTTGCAGGGGTGTGAAGAGTCTTTGTGGATGCTGGTGGCTTTTCTGAGGCATCGTGTGTTGTAGATGCCCTCCAAGGCTGGTAGCGGTGTTCCGATGGTCCTCTGAGCAACTCTAGACAATAGACAATAGATGCAGGAGGAGGCCATTCGGCCCTTCGAGCCAGCACCGCCATTCAATGTGATCATGGCTGATCATTCTCAATTAGTACCCCGTTCCTGCCTTCACCCCATACCCCCTGACTCCGCTATCCTAGAGCTGTATCCAGCTCTCTCTTGAATGCATTCAGAGAATTGGCCTCCACTGCCTTCTGAGGCAGAGAATGCCACAGATTCACAACTCTCTGACTGAAAAAGTTTTTCCTCATCTCAGTTCTAAATGGCCTAACCCTTATTCTTAAACTGTGGCCCCTTGTTCTGGAATCCCCCAACATTGGGAACATGTTTCCTGCCTCTAACATGTCCAACCCCTTAATAATCTTATACGTTTCGATAAGATCTCCTCTCATCCTTCTAAATTCCAGTGTACACAAGCCTAAGTGTCTACCGCTGCGCCACCGTGCCGCACATCTAAGGCTGAATTAAAACTAAAACTCAACACCAAATAAAGCATTATACTGGGACATAACAGGCGGAAACCATTCCTTTTGTGCGCGATATTGAGACGTGAGGTCCAAATGGTGAGACGTATCTCGTGGTTACATCGCCTGACAATCTTGCTGACAGCAGCGGAGTCTGGGGAAGGGTCTCGGGGGGAGGTTGAGGGGATGAAACAGAGCCAGAGAGGAAAAGGTTTCACACTCACTTCTGTGACAATTCCCCAGGAGGTCGGCAAAGTTTCCAGCCCATAACCCGCGGACCTCAGAAACCCGAACAAATTACTAAAATAAGAAAAGCTAATGATGGATTGCCTGCCAGGGTTATTTAAGCAATGTGCTCAGAGGATTAGCTGCCACAGTGCGCCTTTTCAAAGTCTCAACTAGGACGTCAGATGAAGTTCTCGCGAACCTCACTCAGCCTGCCTCTCTCTTTCGGTCGTAAGGAAGGGAGGAAAACTTTTATTACTACTCCTCCTTTAATATGTCTGCACAACCTTAAGCACTTTAACAACGGGGGCGGCACGGTGGCGCAGCGGTAGAGTTGCTGCCCCACAGCGCCAGAGACCCGGGTTCCATCCCGACCGCGGGTGGTTGTCTGCACGGAGTTTGTACGTTCTCCCCGTGGCCAGCGTGGGTTTTCTCCTGTTGCTTCGGTTTCCTCCCGCGCTCCAAAGATGCGCAGGTCTGTAGGTTAATTGGCTTGGTATATAAATTGTCCCCAGTGTGTGTGTAGGATGGTGTTAGTGCGCGGGGATCGCTGGTCGGCGCGGACCCGGTGGGCTGAAGGGCCTGTTTCTGCGCTGTATCTCTAAACTAAACAAAAACTAAACTATCCCACTCCTCCCCGCTCTCCCTGTAATTTAATGCCAGCTCGCTGCTCAGTTTAACCCCGACCTTTCTCTGCCGCTCGCACCAACACAAGTGCCCATCACCACTTGCGAGTCTCTGTCACACCTGACAATGTGGATCAGAGCCACAAGCCCTATCTGCAACGCAGCAATTTCACGCTAAGTGCAAGATAAACACATCACATTTGCAGCCCAATGCACTCGGAAGGATGTCTCCGACAACCAGAATTATTTTGATCGGGGCCGGCAACAGATGACCTCAGGTCCAACCTGATCTCCCGGTTGCCAAACACTTTAACTCCCCTCTCCCACTCCCACACTGACCTTTCTGTCCTGGGCCTCCTCCACTGTCAGAGTGAGGCCCAGCGCAAAATGGAGGAACAGCACCTCATATTTCGCTTGGACAGCTTACACCCCAGCGGTATGGACACTGACTTCTCTAACTTCAAGTAACCCTTGCTTTCCCTCTCTCTCCATCCCCTCCCCCCTTCCCCGTTCTCGGACCAGTCTGACTGTCCCTGATTACATTTTTATCTCTGTTTGCTTTATTGCCAGCTTCTCCTAGCTAACAATGATCTACTATACATTTTCCTTCAACTTCATCTCTTTGGATTTTTTACACTTCCTTACCTCTGTGCCCCCCCCCCCCCCCCCCCCCCCACTCTCCCCTGACGCTCGGAAGGGTCTCCAGAGATGCTGCCTGACCCCCTGAGTTACTCCAGCATTTTGTGTCCACCTAAGGTTCCCTGGGAGGCAGATTGTTGGCCAGGGATGGTGTGATCCCAAGAGGGATGCATCGCTGTGAACTGGTGGAACTGTTTAACGGATGTTTAATGAAGAAAGGGGGGCAAGGGGGGGGGGCAAGGGGAGGGGTGGGAGTAAGAGCAAAGGGAGGGAGGAGGGGAGTAGGGTTGCTATCTGTCCCGTATTGGTCGAGACATTAGCATTTTGGGCTAAATTGGTTTGTTCCGTATGGGACGCCCTTGTCCTTGTCCCCTTATTAGGCCTGGGGGCGCTGTAGGCCCGGACGCTGTAGGCCCCAACGCTGTAGGCCCGGACACTATAGGCTCGGAAGCTGTAGGTCTGGATGCTGTAGGTCTGGACGCTGTAGGCCTGGACGCTGTAGGCCCGGACACTGCAGGCCCGGACAGTGTAGGTTAATTGGGTTAATTAGCTAATTAAATTATTGCATCGTATGGGAGGCGCATTCCCAATCTCGTTGTACCCCTGTACAATGAAAATAAATATATATTGTATTGTATATTGTATTGTATTGGAATCAATGTAAAAAACATTGTCCCCAGTGTGTGTAGGATAGTGTTAGTGTGCGGGGACCGCTGGTCGGTGTGGATTCGGTGGGTGGAAGGGCTTGTTTCTGCGCTGTATCTCCAAACTAATCTAAACTAAACTAAACTACGCTAAACTAAACTAAACTCAACTCAACTCTGAAGAAGGGTCTCGACACGAAACGTCACCCATTCCTTCTCTCCAGAGATGCTGCCTGACCCGCTGAGTTGCTCCGGCATTTTGCGTCTACCTTCAACTCAACTGAACCTAACTAAACGAAACGACCTGCCTCGGTGTTGCTGGAAGCCTGCTGGGGGAAGTGTTAAATTTAAGAGCTGTTAGCCTCATGGGTGAAAGAGAAAACTCCCGGCAGACACTTGAAGAAAAATAACCGGTGGCCCGGGCAAAGGAAGACAAATGTTTGCCCGCCAACCAACCTGACTCCGTTTTAAATATATTTATTTATTATTTCAAGGCTCAGGCATCTGTGGGAAAGCCAATATTTAGATCCCAGGCCATCGAGTTGTCCGGCACCTTATAAAGTACCATAAAACTTACCGAATAGTGGAAGGCCTGGATAGAGTGGATGTGGCGAGGATGTTTCCACTGGTGGGAGAGTCCAGGACCAGAGGGCCACAGCCTCAGAATTAAAGGATCAACCGTTGGAATGGAGACGAGGAGGAATTTCTTCAGTCAGAGGGTGGTGAATCTGTGGAATTCACTGTGGAGGCCAAGTCAATGGATGGTTCTAGAGTGGAGACTGACTGATTCTTGATTCGTGAGGATGTCAAAGATTATGGGGAGAAGGCAGGAGAATGGGGGTTGAGAGGGAAAGATAGATCAGCCACGATTGAATGGCGGAGTAGACTCGATGGGCCAACTAGCTAGATTCTGCCGCTCTGACCTATGAGCATGAGCATGGAAACAAGCCCTTTGGCACAAATCGTCCATGCCCTGTCTAGACGATACACCTTTGCCCATCTTTGGCCCATATTCCTTTCCAAATGTCTTTTAAATGCTGGTCTAGTACCTACCTCAACTTTGACAGCTCGTTCCATATACCTACCACCAGAGCCCACGCATCGGCGAGACCGAGAGCAGGCTCGGTGATCGTTTCGCTGAACATCTCCGCTCAGTCTGCCTTAACCTACCTGATTGGGGTTGCCAACTATCTCACTCCCAAATAAGGGACAAAGGTTGACGTCACCGCCCCGCGCCCCGCGCCCCACGTGACCTCACCCAGCCAGCGGCCACGTGCTCCCGCTCCACCAATGGCGGCCGCCCGGGCCGCGAGGCGGATTGCTACACAGCATCCGTTAGGCGGCGCCCGGGCCTCCGGACGTACACTGTCCGGGCCCACAGTGTCCGGGCCTACAGTGTCCGGACCTACACTGTCTGAACCTACAGTGTCCAGGCCTACAGAGCAAAGAGGTCCTTCTGCAGTTGTACAGGGCCCTAGTGAGACCCGCACCTGGAGTACTGTGTGCAGTTTTAGTCTCCAAATTTGAGGAAGGATGTTCTTGCTATTGAGGGGGTGCAGCGTAGGTTTACTAGGTTAATTCCCGGAATGGCGGGACTGTCGTATGTTGAAAGACTGGAGCGACTAGACTAGAATTTAGAAGGATGAGAGGGGATCTTATCGAAACATAAAAGATTATTAAGGGGTTGGACACGTTAGAGGCAGGAAACATGTTCCCAATGTTGGGGGAGTCCAGAACCAGGGGCCACAGTTTAAGAATAAGGGGTAGGCCATTTAGAACGGAGATGAGGAAAAACTTTTTCACTCAGAGAGTTGTGAATCTGTGGAATTCTCTGCCTCAGAAGGCAGTGGAGGCCAGTTCTCTGAATGCACTCAAGAGAGAGTTAGATAGAGCTCTTAAGGATAGCGGAGTCAGGGGGTATGGGGAGAAGGCAGGAACGGGGTACTGATTGAGAATGATCAGCCATGATCACATTGAATGGTGGTTCTGGCTCGAAAGGCCGAATGGCCTCCTCCTGCACCTATTGTCTATTGTCTATTGGTGAGAGAGATGGGCTGAAGAGCCGTTTTATATTCATTATTACGTGTATCAGGGGTCATGGGGAGAAGGCAGAAGAATGGGGTTGAGAGGGAGAGATAGTTCAGCCACGATTGAATGGCGGAGTAGACTCGATGGACCGAATGGCCTAATTCCTTTCCAACGACTTCTGAACTTGTGAACTTTTGATGTTGCATCCCCTCCTCACTGGAGGTGCAGAGGTAGAGTTGCTGCCTTCACCGATCCCCGCACACTAACACTATCCCACACACACACACACACACACGAGGGGCAATGTTACATTTACACCAAGCCTACAATTGACCTACAAACCTGCACGTCTTTGGAGTGTGGGCGGAAACCGAAGATCTCTGAGAAAACCCACGCAGGTCACGGGGAGAACGTACAAACTCCGCACAGACAGCACCCATAGTCACTGTGGAATTCTCCGAAGCTGTGGAATTCTCTGCCTCAGAAGGCAGTGGAGGCCAATTCTCTGGATGCTTTCAAGAGAGAGCTAGATAGAGCTCTTAATGATAGCAGAGTCAGGGGGTATGGGGAGAAGGCAGGAACGGGGTACTGATTATGCATGATCAGCCATGATCACGGTGAATGGCGGTGCTGGCTCGAAGGGCCGAATGGCCTATTGCTGCACCTATTGTCTATTGTTGTCGGGATCGAACCCGGGTCCCGGGCCTTTGGCGCTGCGAGGCAGCGACTATACCGCTGCGCCACCGTGACGCCCTTGTGTGTAGGATAGTGCGAGCCTACGGGGTACAGACTCGGCGGGCCGAAGGGCCTGTTTCCGCGCGCTGCATCACGAAAGTCTAAAAGGTGTCCCACAGATTAACCTTGGTTTCATTGCTGAAGTGGGTTTCCTCTCCACAGCACACTAATTGCACCAGCTTAATGCATTTGTGTTAAATCGCTACAAGGCCCGCTCTCTTTAAAAAAAACGCACATGTTAAAGGTGACAACGGAGAGAATTCCACGCCAACTTGACAAATTGGAGCGCCGGTCCTGGTGGCAAGGGGGGGGGGGGGGTTGGGGGGGAATTAAATCAATTGGAAAAGACAGCTGCTGATTCTGACTTTAAAACGGGCCTGTTACTGACTCTGAATTACAACCAAGCTCCCTCGTTTGCAGTGACTTGTGATCTGTGTTATTTTCCAACGGGCTACAGTGTTCCGAACATTTCCCCAGTCTTTGAAGCTGGTGCTCTTAATGAGTAATGATCGCGGCAGATAGACGATTTCCAAGTTCCTTGCATAAATTTTTCATAAATCATCCACATTGGCTGCAAAGAAATGTCATCGGCGTTTAGAAATGCGCCAGCTTGCCTCTGTGACTAATTCCTATTTACTATGTATCATAATACTAAACTGGAGACGCATACAATTACTGATTATAATTAATAATTATATTGCATTAAAATATGAAAACCCAGAGGGATATGCATTGCATTAAAAAGGGACATTAAAGACTGTTTAAATTAATTTTAGTTGGGGGCAAGAGCTGACATTTGGAACAGCTGAGTTGTAAGTGATCTCTTAAACCAAATAGGTTTAACACACAGGACCTGCTGACCCCAGCTCAGTTCAGTTTAGTTTATTGTCACGTGTACTGAGGTACAGTGAAAAGCCTTTGTTGCGTGCTAACCAGTCAGCAGAAAGTAGGGTTGCCAACTGTCCCGTATTAGCCGGGACATCCCGTATTTTGGGCTAAATTGGTTGGTCCCGTATGGGACCGCCCATGTCCCATATTGGGCCCGGGGACTGTGGGCCCAGACGCTGTAGGCCCGGGGACTGTGGGCCCAGACGCTGTAGGCCCAGAGACTGTAGGCCCAGACGCTGTAAGTCCCGAGACTGTGGGCCCAGACGCTGTAGGCCCGGACACTGTAGGCCAGGACACTGTAGGCCCGGATACTGTAGGCCAGGACACTGTAGGCATTCACTGTAGGCCGGGACACTGTAGGTCCGGACACTGTAGGCCCGGACACTGTAGGCCCAGATACTGTAGGCCCGGACACTGTAGGCCCGAACAGTGTAGGCCCGGACACTGTAGGTCCGGACACTGTAGGCCGGGACACTGTAGGCCCGGACACTGTAGGCCCGGACACTGTAGGCCGGCACACTGTAGGCCTAGACAGTGTAGGCCCGGACAGTGTGGAAGGAAAAAAATTGCAGATGCTGGTTAAAATCTGTCCTACTTTCCAGACAGTGTAGGTGTGGTGGGGACAGTGTAGGCCCGGAGGCCCCAGCGCTGCCTAATGGAGGTTGCGTAGCAACCAGCCTCCCGGGTAGACACAAAAAGCTGGAATAACTCGGTGGGTCAGGCAGCATCTCTAGAGAGAAGGAATGGGTGACGCTTTGGGTCGAAGACCCGAAACATCACCTATTTCATCTCTCCAGAGATGCTGCCTGACCCATTGAGTAACTCCACCTTTCTGGAGTTTAGAAGGTTGAGGGGGGGGACCTCATTGAAACTTACAGAATAGTGAAAGGCCTGGATAGAGTGGATGTGGAGAGGATGTTTCCACTGGTGGGAGAATCTAGAACCAGGGTTCACAGCCTCTGAATTCAAGGACATTCCTTTAGGAAGGAGATGAGGAGGAATTTCTTTAGTCAGAGGGTGGTGAATCTGTCGAATTCTTTGCCACAGAAGGCTGTGGAGGCCAAGTCAGTGGATATTTTTAAGGCAGAGATAGATGGATTCTTGATTAGTGCGGGTGTCAGGGGTTATGGGGAGAAGGCAGGAGAATGCGGTTCGGAGGGAAAGATAGATCGGCGGATTAGACATGATGGGCCGAATGGCCTAATTATGTTCTTATCACTTATGAACCTATGAGCATTATGTGTCTACCCCTGGCAAGTGATAGGTGGATATGGGTGAGAGGGGGCGGGGGGGGGTTTGTAGGTTAATTGGCTTTAGTAAAAACTGTAAAATATCTCTGATGTGCGTGGGATAGCGTTAGTGTGCGGCGATTGCTGGTCGGCACGGACTCGGTGGGCCGAAGGGCCTGTTTCCACGCTGTACCGTTAAAACGAAACTAAACCTGCAGTCAGCTGAGACTCAGGAGAGGATTAAACTGCAAATCACAAAAATAGATACTGTTGAAACATAATTTTATTATCTGATTAAATATATATTGAGGGTTCCATGATTTCGAAATTATTTCAAAATATAAAAAATAATTAAATGAATGGTTTCATTTATCTGAAATTGAAGAGACGGATCACATTTTCCAAAGTCATCATCATTATTTCTTGCTAATGATTTGTAATATCAAATTTATTTTTATAACATAGTGAAGTGTTTTTAAAACATGAATTCGCCTTGATGAAATGATGCTGCCAATAATTCAATGCCTCCTGTTATCAACAGACTGTAATGGAAATGAAATGTTCAGCTCAGTTCAGTTTATTGCCACGTGTCCGAGGTACAGTGAAAAGCTTTTGTTGCGTGCTGACCAGTCAGCGGAAAGACAATATACGATTACAATCGATCCATTTACAGTGTGCAGATACATGCTAAGGGAATAACGTTTAGCGCAAGGTAAAGCCAGCAAAGTCCGATCTAGGATAGTCCGAGGGTCACCGATGAGGTAGATTGTAGTTCAGCAATATATTTCGCTTGGGCAGCTTACACCCCAGCGGTATGAAGGTTTAGAGATACAGTGCGGAAACAGGACCTTCGGCCCACCGAGACCGCTCCGACCAGCGATCCCCGCACATTAACACTATCCTACACCCACTAGGAACAATGTGTACATTTACCAAGCCAATTAACGGACAAACCTGTACGTCTTTGGAGTGTGGGAGGAAACCGAAGATCTCGGAGAAAACCCACGCGGGTCACGGGGAGAACGTACAAACTCCGTACAGACAGCAACTCTACCGCTGCGCCACCGTGCCGCATAATTCTACAATTTTGTGGAGTTGTACAGCACAGAAACAGGCCCTTCAGTCCACCTCATCTACGCTGAAAACTATACCTACGCTAATCTCATTAGCGGCACGGTGGCGGTAGAGTTGCTGCCTTACAGCGAATGCAACGCCGGGGACTCAGGTTCGATCCTGACCACGGGCGCCGTCTGTACGGAGTTTGTACGTTCTCCCCGTGACCTGCGTGGGTTTTCTCCGAGATCTTCGGTTTCCTCCCACACTCCAAAGACGTACAGGTTTGTAGGTTAATTGACTGGGTAAATGTAAAAATTGTCCCTAGTGTGTGTAGGATAGTGTTAATATGCGGGGATCGCTGGGCGGCATGGACTCTGTGGGACGTAGGGCCTGTTTCCGCGCTGTATCTCTAAATCAAAAATCATTTGCCTGCATTTAGCCCATGTCCCTCTCAATCTTTCCTATCCATGTATCTTGTAAAGGTTTTGATTGTACTTGGCTCTACCACCTCTCTGTCCAGCTTAATCCTTGTACCCACCAACCTCCGTGTCAAAAATGTGCCCTTTCGATCCCTTTAAACTTTTCCCCCTTCACCTTAAACCCATGCCTCTAGCATGAGAATTATATTTTTTTTGTGGAGTTTAGTTTATTGTCATGTGTACCGTGATAGAATTTAGTTTAGTTTAGTTTATTTTAGAGATACAGCGCGGAAACAGGCCCTTTCGGCCCACTGGGTCCGCGCCGACCAGCGATCCCCACACATTAACACCATCCAATACCCACTAGGGACAATTTTTACATATATACCAAGCCAATTAACCTACAAACCTGCACGTCTTTGGAGTGTGGGAGGAAACCGAAGATCTCGGAGAAAACCCACGCGGGTCACGGGGTGAACGTACAAACTATGTACAGACAGCACCCTAAGACAGGACCGAACCCGGATCTCTGGCGCTGCATTCGAAAGTGAAAAGCTTTTGTTGCGTGCTAACCTGTCAGTGGAAAGACTATACATGATTACAATCGAACCGTCCACAGTGTACAGATACAGGATGAAGCGAATAACATGAATAACGTTTAGTGCAAGATAAAGTCCAGTAAAGTCCGACCAAAGAAAGCGCGAGGGTCACCAATGGGGTAGATAGTAGTTCAGCACTGCTCTCTGGTTGTGGTGGGATGGTTCAGTTACCTGATAACAGCTGGGAAGAAACTGCCCCACTTTTCTGCCTGCAAATTAGATTCTAACATCCTATCCCTGCCTCAGACATTTCATAAACTACTCGCTTAATTTACATTCACATAACAGATATCTCCAAGAGGTTTGAAATCGATGATTTCCTGGCGTAGTGAATCCTCCAAGTCAGTGGATATTTTTAAGGCAGAGATAGACAGATCGTTGATTAGTGCGGGTGTCAGGGGATATGGGGAGAAGGCAGGAGAATGGGGTTGGGAGAGAGAGATAGATCAGCCGTGATTGAATGGCGGAGTAGACTTGATGGGCCGAATGGCCTAATGTTGCTCCTATCACATGATCTGTTGATCTTGAGCAACTCAACTATAGACAATAGACAATAGACAATAGACAATAGGTGCAGGAGGAGGACATTCGTCCCTTCGAGCCAGCACCACCATGCAATGTGATCATGGCTGATCATTCTCAATCAGTACCCCATTCCTGCCTTCTCCCCATACCCCCTGACTCCGCTACCTTTAAGAGCTCTATCTAGCTCTCTCTTGAATGCATTCAGAGAATTGGCCTCCACTGCCTTCTGAGGCAGAGAATTCCACAGATTCACAACCCTCTGAAAAGGTTTTCCTCATCCCTGTTCGAAATGGCTGCCGCCAGGGGGGCAGGAAACCCTAAACCCGTCTGAAGGAGGGTCTCGACCCGAAACGTCACCCGTTCCTTCTCTCCAAAGATGCTGCTGCCTGTCCCTTTGAGTCACTCCAGCTTTTTGTGCCTGCCTTCGTTCTTAGCCCGTGAGCGGTGCGCTATAAATCCACTTCTTTATTCACTTCCTGCACGGGAGAAGCTGCAGGTGGGTTTCAAAAGGAATCGTTGATCGCTTTTTAAAGATTAATACTGTTTCAAAAGACTGACCAGGCACTGTGGAATCGTCAATCCATGGCAGGGCTAATAATAGACAACGCCGTGACCTTTCTGGGGATGTGTCAGGGAGATAGACACAATACTGCTCTCTGGGTTCAAATTGTGTTTAATCTTATTTAACATCTTACACGTACGTTTTCCAACATGGATCCCATGTAGAGAGATGCACAGGCTGCTGGGGTAACTCAGCGGGACAGGCAGCATCTCCGGAGCGAAGGGACGGGTGACGTGGAGTCGTGGAGCGGAGGGGGGGGGGTGGGGGGGTGCGGGGATGGAAACAGAGACGTGGAAGGGCAAGGTGTGAAAATGAGGGAACAAAGGGGACGAGATGTAATGTTAATTAAGAAGTCAAGTCAAGTCAAGCCAAATTTATTTGTCACATACACATACACGATGTGCAGTGAAATGAAAGTGGCAATGCCTGCGGGTTGTGCACAAAAAGAATTACAGTTACAGCATATAAATAAAGTTAATAAGTTACTATTAGTGTCGACAAAAATTTAGTCTCTGGGGTTATAAAAGTTGACAGTCCTGATGGCCAGTGGGAAGAAACTCCGTCTCATCCTCTCCGTTTTCACAGCGTGACAACGGAGGCGTTTGCCTGATCGTAGCATCTGGAACGGTCCGTTACTGGGTGGCAGGGGTCTTTCATGATCTTGCTTGCTCTGGATCTGCACCTCCTGATGTATAGGTCCTGCAGGGGGACGAGTGTAGTTCCCATGGTGCGTTCTGCCAAACGCACTACTCTCTGCAGGGCCATCCTGTCCTGGGCAGAGCTGTTCCCAAACCAGACTGTAATGTTGCCGGACAGGATGCTCTCTACAGCCCCAGAGTAGAAGCAATGAAGGATCCTCAGAGACACTCTGAATTTCCTCAGTTGTCTAAGGTGGTAAAGGTGCTGCTTAGCCTTACCCACCAGTGCGGCAATGTGCGTTGCCCACGTCAGATCCTCTGCGATGCGGACTCCCAAGTATTTAAAACTGCTCACCCTATCCACAGTAGACCCATTTATCTCCAGTGGCGTGTACGTCCTTGGATGTTTAGCCCTTCTGAAGTCCACAATCAGCTCCTTTGTTTTAGTGACATTCAAGAGGAGGCTATTGTCCTGACACCAAAGTGCCAGATCAGCCACCTCCTCCCGGTAGGCCTTCTCATCGTTGTCGGAGATCCGGCCCACCACCACAGTGTCATCAGCAAACTTGATGATGGAGTTTGAGCTGAACCTGGCCCCACAGTCATGTGTGTACAGGGAGTACAGTAGGGGGCTAAGGACGCAGCCCTGGGGGGATCCTATGTTCAAGGTGAGGGAGCTAGATGTGTGTTCCCCCATCCTGACCACTTGGGGCCTGGCAGTGAGAAAGTCCAGGACCCAGGCACACAGAGGGGTGCTAAGCCCCAGTTCCAGCAGCTTCTCAACCAGTCTGCTGGGGACTATTGTGTTGAATGCTGAACTAAAGTCAATGAACAGCATCCTCACATAGCCCCCCTGGCTGTCCAGATGAGAGAGAGCGGTGTGTAGAACCTGGGAGACCGCATCATCCGTGGACCTGTTCGGACGGTATGCGAACTGTAGTGGGTCCATGTTGCGAGGAAGGAGGGCGCAGATGTGCTTCTTGACTAGCCTCTCAAAGCATTTCATGACAACCGAGGTGAGGGCCACCGGTCGGTAGTCATTTAAACACGCTGGAGAGGCATTCTTTGGCACCGGTACAATGATGGATCTTTTGAAGCATGCAGGGACCACGGAATTGGCCAAGGAGAGGTTGAATATTGTGGTGAGCACTGGAGCAAGCTGAGTAGCACAAGACTTTAGTACTCGCCCAGATATACCATCTGGGCCTCCAGCTTTCCTCGTGTTCACACGCGTCAGAGCCCACCTCACCTCATGCTCGGACACCGAGAATGTGTGCACATCCCCGGCGGTGGATCCCCCTCCAGCCTCGCTAGCCAGCTCGTTAACAGAACAGCTGCCCCTCGTGACTGCCCATGTTGTACAGTGTGTACGGGGCGGCACGGTGGCGCAGCGGTATAGTTGCTGCCTCACAGCGCCAGAGACCCGGGTTCGATCCTGACCACGGGTGCTTGTCCACAGACAATAGACAATAGACACTAGGTGCAGGAGGAGGCCATTCGACACTTCGAGCCAGCACCGCCATTCACTGCGATCATGGCTGATCATCCACAATCAGTAACCCGTTCCTGCCTTCTCCTCACATCCCGGACTCCGCTATCCTTAAGAGCTCTATCTAGCTCTCTCTTGAAAGCATCCAGAGAATTGGCCTCCACTGCCTTCTGAGGCAGAGAATTCCACAGATTCACAACTCTCTGGGTGAAAAAGTTTTTCCTCATCTCCGTTCTAAATGGCCTTCCACTTATTCTTAAACTGTGGCCCCTGGTTCTGGACTTCCCCCAACATCGGGAACATGTACTGAGTTTGTACGTTCTCCTCGTGACCTGCGTGGGTTTTCTCCGGGTGCTCCGGTTTCCTCCCACACTCCAAAGACGTGCGGGTTTGTAGGTTAATTGGCTCGGTATGTTAGGGTGATCGCCGGTCGGCCCGTTCTCGGTGGGAAAAGCGCGCACAGGACATGAAGCTACCAACCACGAGCTGTGGGAGGAGAGAGCTGAGCCAGGTACTATCACAACATTATAAAAAATGTTACACGGATAGGACAGGTTTGGAAGAATATGGGACGAGTCTGGATGGGGCATGTTGGGCGGTGTGGGCAGGCTGGGCCGAAGGGCCTGTTTCCACGCTGTTTAGTTTAGTTTAGATTAGAGATACAGCATGGAAACAGGCCCTTCGGCCCACCGGGTCCGCGCCGACCAGCGATCCCCGCACACTAACACTATCCTACGCTAGGGACAATTTACACATACACCAAGGCAAATAACCTACAAACCTGCACGTTTTATATTGAGTGACAATAGACAATAGACAATAGGTGCAGGAGTAGGCCATTCAGCCCTTCGAGCCAGCACCGCCATTCAATGCGATCATGGCTGATCACTCTCAATCAGTACCCCGTTCCTGCCTTCTCCCCATACCCCCTCACTCCGCTATCCTTAAGAGCTCTATCCAGCTCTCTCTTGAAAGCATCCAACGAACTGGCCTCCACTGCCTTCTGAGGCAGAGAATTCCACACCTTCACCACTCTCTGACTGAAAAAGTTCTTCCTCATCTCCGTTCTAAATGGCCTACCCCTTATTCTTAAACTGTGGCCCCTTGTTCTGGACTCCCCCAACATTGGGAACATGTTTCCTGCCTCTAATGTGTCCAATCCCCTAATTATCTTATATGTTTCAATAAGATCCCCCCTCACATTGAATGGCGGTGCTGGCTCGAAGGGCCAAATGGCCTCCTCCTGCACCTATTGTCTATTGTCTATTGTCTAAACAAAAACGGGGATGCAATGCTGAGACTCTATAAGGCGCTGGTCAGACTGCATTCGGTGTAAACCAGCATCTGCAGTTCCCCTCTTAACACATTCGGGAAGGGAGGAAAGGGTTAAACGGTAGAAGCTGTGTGGGAACAAAAACATTCAAGATGTTTTGTGTAATTTCAATCTTAGAAGAATTGGTTGCATTCCATACCCTCAGGCTTTTCAAAAGCACTTTACAATCAATAAATTACTTTGCAGATGTAGAATTGCAATGTAAGAAATTAGATAACCAATTTTTTTTTTGTGGAGCAGGTTCCCACAAACATGAATTAAAATATGGCCGGATAATCTGTATTTTCCACTGGGCGACAGAGGCCTCAGAGCATTCGAAAGCCCATCTCCCCTTGTCAAAGCTCAAACCGTGATCTAAGTCGACACAGGGAGTGGCACAATGTCGGGAGTTTTATTGTTTTAGTTCAGAGATACAGCGCGGAAACAGGCCCTTCGGCCCACCGACTCCACGCCGACCAGCGATCCCCGCACACTAACACTGTCCTGCACACACTAGGGACAATTTTACATTTGTACCAAGCCTATTAACCTACAAACCTGCACGTCTTTGGAGTGTGGGAGGAAACCGATGATCTCGGAGAAAACCCACGTGACTCATAGAAACATAGAAACATAGAAACATAGAAAATAGGTGCAGGAGGAGGCCATTTGGCCCTTCGAGCCAGCACTGCCATTCATTGTGATCATGGCTGGTCATCCACAATCAGTAACCGGTGCCTGCCTTCTCCCCATATCTCTAACCCCTAGATCTCTATATAACTCTCTTTTAAATTAATCCAGTGAATTGGCCTCCACTGCCCTCTGCGACAGAGAATTCCACAGATTCACAACTCTCTGGGTGAAAAAACTTTTTACTCACCTCAGTTGTAAATGGCCTCCCCTTTATTCTTAGACTGTGTGGCCCCTGGTTCTGGGCTCCCCCCAACATTGGAAACATGTGGAGAACGTGCAAACTCCGTACAGACAGCGCCCGTGGTCGAGATGGAACCCGGGTCTCTGGCGCTGTGAGGCAGCAACTCTACCGCTGCGCCACCGTGCCGCACTTTCCAGTGCTGGACTGCTCTTTGTTCTACATTCTATGTTCTAAAGGGTTAAAAGTGCTTTATAAATGTTTGATGCCACAGATTTTTATTGTTTCCACGATCACAGCCTTGAGATAAATGATTTATTTATGTTTATCTTACTTTTTTTTCTGTTGTTTCATCTAATGTACAAAAGCTGCAGCAAGTAAGGACTTCATTGTTCTGCTTCATATCCATTGCATATGGCAAATAAATAAACTATTGATCATGATATCTTATTGTCATAGAGCCAATTGATATCTTGGCAGGGAAACAGACCCTTCGGCCCAACTAGTCCATGCCAAGCATCTAAGCTCGTCCCATTTTCTGCGTTTGGCCCATGTCCTTCTAAACCCTTCCTATCCATGTACCTGTCCATGGTGAAACTGTGGAATTCATTGCCACAGAAAGATGTGGAGGCCAAGTCAACGAAACATATAAGATTATTAAGGGGTTGGACACGTTAGAGGCAGGAAACATGTTCCCAATGTTGGGGGAGTCCAGAACCAGGGGCCACAGTTTCAGAATAAGGGGTAGGCCATTTAGAACGGAGATGAGGAAAAACTTTTTCAGTCAGAGAGTTGTGAATCTGTGGAATTCACTGCCTCAGAAGGCAGTGGAGGCCAGTTCTCTGAATGCATTCAAGAGAGAGCTAGATAGAGCTCTTAAGGATAGCGGAGTCAGGGGGTATGGGGAGAAGGCAGGAACGGGGTACTGATTGAGAATGATCAGCCATGATCACATTGAATGGTGGTGCTGGCTCGAAGGGCTGAATGGCCTACTCCTGCACCTATTGTCTATTGTCTATATTAGGGCGGTCACGGTGGCGCAGCGGTAGTGTTGCTGCCTTACGGCGAATACAGCTCCGGAGACCCGGGTTCGATCCCGACTACGGGCGCTGTCTGTACAGAGTTTGTACCTTCTCCCCGTGACCTGCGTGGGTTTTCTCCGAGATCTTCGGTTTCCTCCCACACTCCAATTACGTGCAGGTATGCAGGTTCATTGGCTTGGTAAAAATGTAAACATTGTCCCCAGTGGGTGTTGGATAGTGTTAGTGTGCGGGGATCGCTGATCGGAGCGGACCCGGTGGGCCGAAAGGGCCTGTTTCCGCGCTGTATCTCTAAACTAAGCTAAACTAAAAGATTTGTAAGGCGGAGATACTGTAAATAGATTCTTGATTAGTTCGGGTGTCAGGAGGTTACGGGGAGAAGGCAGGAGATGGCAAGATAGATCAGCCATGATTGAATGGCGGTGTAGACTCGATGGGCCGAATGGACTAATTCTGCTCCTATCACTTATGAACTTATTTCATAAGTTAAATGTTGCTATGGTACCTGCATCAACTACTTCCTCGGGCAACTCGTGCCATATACCCGCCACCCTCTGTGTGAACAGGTTATCTTCCAAGTTCCTATTAAATCTTTCCCCTCCCACCATAAACCTGTATCCTCTGCTTCTTGATTCCCCGACCGTGGGTGAAAGATTGTGTTCATTCACCCTTTCTACATTGAGCCAGTGCCTGTGCTGTGATTTTCCATGGAGACACAAAGAACTGCTGGAGTAACTCAAAGGGTCAGGCAACATCTCTGGGGAACATCGATAGGTGACGTTTCAGTCTGAAGTGGGGTCCCAACCCGAAATGTCACCATTGTCTGTCACAGTGTTGTCTGTACGGTGTTTGCACGTTCTCCCCGTGTCCTGCGTGGGTTTTCTCCGAGATTTTCTGTTTCCTCCCACACTCCAAAGACGTGCAGGTTCATCGGTTAATTGGCTTGGGTGTAAAATGTAAACTTGTCCCTAGTGTGCGCGTAGGGTGGTGTTAGTGTGCGGGGATCGCTGGTCGGCGCGGACTCGGTGGGCCGAAGGGCCTGTTTCCGTACTGTATCTCTAAACTAAACTAAAAACCGTGGCGGCACGGTGGCGCAGCGGTAGAGTTGCTGCCTTACAGCGAATGCAGCGCCAGAGACTCAGGTTCGATCCTGACTACGGGCGCCATCTGTACGGAGTTTGTACGTTCTCCCCGTGACCTGCGTGGGTTTTCTCCGAGATCTTCGGTTTCCTCCCACACTCCAAAGACGTGCAGGTTCATCGGTTAATTGGCTTGGGTATAAAATGTAAACTTGTCCCTAGCGTGGGTGTAGGGTGGTGTTAATGTGCGGGGATCGCTGGTCGGCGCGGACTCGGTGGGCCGAAGGGCCTGTTTCCGTGCTGTATCTCTAAACTAAACTAAACCAAGGCATCGCGGGGGGGGGGGGGGGGGGTGGGGGGAATCCTAACTCGAGACATACTTCAAGTCCTCTGCACAAACGATTCTGACTTTTGCAATAACTGTAAAGCCTTCACTTTTAGCGTGAGCATGCATCATTTATCACGGACTGAGAGGAAGGGGAATAACTTCATAAGAGAGAATAAAGAACAATATGAAAAGAAGATATTGCACGAGCTTCCAAAAACACAGCGTTGACTAGAGGAATAGCAAAATAATCAGATGAGGAAATGGCCTAAAGATACAAACACATTAGAAGTAGGATGTGATGAGGATGCTTCAGGGGCTATCCAGTATATATTATATTGGTTATTGCCCACAGGAATTAGAAACCAGTGTTTAGTTTAGTTTAGACACAAAGTGCTGGAGTAACTCAGCGGGACAGGCAGCATCTCTGGAGAGAAAGGAATAGAAACATAGAAACATAGAAAGTAGGTGCAGGAGTAGGCCATTCGGCCCTTCGAGCCTGCACCGCCATTCAATATGATCATGGCTGATCATCCAACTCAGTATCCCGTACCTGCCTTCTCTCCATACCCCCTGATCCTTTTAGCCACAAGGGCCACATCTAACTCCCTCTTAAATATAGCCAATGAACTGGCCTCAACTACCCTCTGTGGCAAAGAATTCCACAGATTCACCACTCTGTGTGAAAAAAAACTTTCTCATCTCGGTCCTAAAAGACTTTCCCCTTATCCTTAAACTGTGACCCCTTGTTCTGGACTTCCCCAACATCGGGAACAATCTTCCTGCATCTAGCCTGTCCAACCCCTTAAGAATTTTGTAAGTTTCTATAAGATCCCCCCTCAATCTTCTAAATTCCAGCGAGTACAAGCCGAGTCTATCCAGTCTTTCTTCATATGAAAGTCCTGCCATCCCAGGAATCAATCTGGTGAACCTTCTCTGTACTCCCTCTATGGCAAGAATGTCTTTCCTGAGATTAGGAGACCAAAACTGTACGCAATACTCCCGGTGTGGTCTCACCAATGCCCTGTACAACTGCAGCAGGACCTCCCTGCTCCTATACTCAAATCCCCTCGCTATGAATGCCAACATACCATTCGCTTTCTTCACTGCCTGCTGCACCTGCATGCCTACTTTCAATGACTGGTGCACCACGACACCCAGGTCTCATTGCATCTCCCCTTTTCCTAATCGGCCACCATTCAGATAATTGTCTGCTTTCCTGTTCTTGCCACCAAAGTGGGTAACCTCACATTTATGGGTGACATCTCGGGCGGGAACCCTTCTTCGGGCTGAGTGTCGGGGGGGAAAGGGAAACGAGAGATACAGACGGTGATGCAGAGAGATACTGAACAAATGAATGAAAGATACGCAAAAAAAGTAACGATGATAAAGGAAACGAAGGGCTGAATGGCCTACTCCTGCACCTATTGTCTATTGTCTATTGTCTATTGAAACAGGCCATTCATTATTGGCTGTGGGCTAGGTGAAAACGAGTTACAGACAATGAATCTCACCACGACGCCATCACAGAATGCTGGAGTAACTCAGCAGGTCAGGCAGCATCTCAGGAGAGAGGGAATGGGTGACGTTTCAGGTCGAGACCCTTCTTCAGACTGATGACTAACCAAGACGCCAGTGAAGTTAGCTCAAAGACGAAGGACAGAGAGATACTTGAAGTTAGAGAAATCAATATTTATACCGCTGGGTTGTAAACGTAAGTTTGGTTTAGTTTACTTTAGTTCAGTTGACTTCCGTTTATTGCCACGTGTGCTGAGGTCCAGTGAACAGCTTTTTTGTTGCGTGCTATTGAGTCAGTGAAAAGACAACACATGACAACAATCGAGCCTTTTACTTTGTACAGATACGGGATAAAAGGGATTAACGTTTCGTACAAGATAAGGTCCAGTAAAGTCCGATTAAAGATAGTCCGAGGGTCTCCAAGGAGGTGGGTGGTAGGTCAGGACCACTCCCTAGTTGGTGATAGGATGGGTCAGTTGCCTGAAGATGATTGAGTTGTGGAAACAGGCCCTTCGGCCCACCTTGCCCACACCGTCCCATCTAAACTAGTTCCACCTGCCGGCTTTTGGCCCACATCCCTCTTAATCAGTGTTCCCCAAAGTGGGGTACACGTATCCCCAGTGGTACACGAGGGGCCTTCAGAGGGTCCGAGGCAATTTCAATAGACAATAGACAATAGACAATAGGTGCAGGAGTAGGCCATTCGGCCCTTCGAACCAGCACCGCCATTCAATGTGATCATGGCTGATCATTCTCAATCAGTACCCCGTTCCTGCCTTCTCCCCATACCCCCTGACTCCGCTATCCTTAAGAGCTCTATCTAGCTCTCTCTTGAATGCATTCAGAGAATTGGCCTCCACTGCCTTCTGAGGCAGAGAATTCCACAAATTCACAACTCTCTGACTGAAAAAGTTTTTCCTCATCTCAGTTCTAAATGGCCTACCCCTTATTCTTAAACTGTGGCCCCTTGTTCTGGACTCCCCCAACATTGGGAACATGTTTCCTGTCTCTAACGTGTTCAACCCCTTAATAATCTTATATGTTTCGATAAGATCTCCTCTCATCCTTCTAAATTCCAGTGTATACAAGCCTAGTCGCTCCAGTCTTTCAACATATGATAGTCCCGCCATTCCGGGAATTAACCTAGTAAACCTACGCTGCACGCCCTCAATAGCAAGAATATCCTTCCTCAAATTTGGAGACCAAAACTGCACACAGTACTCCAGGTGCGGTCTCACTAGGGCCCTGTACAACTGCAGAAGGACCTCTTTGCTCCTATACTCAACTCAACTCCAGCTGTGTACTACTCAAGCATTGATTCATTATTAGAAAGAAACCCTGTGGTTACGAATTATTTTATACATTCATATTTGCAAATAAATTATATATTTCGTATGAATTCTGCTGCTCAAGTTGTGAAATTTTGGGAACCACTGCTCTGGACAAAGCAGTGAAAATCGTAAACTATATCAAAGGACGTCCGTTAATTGGCCGACTTTTCTCACAACTGTTGCGAAGAAATGGGTAGTAATCGTGCACAACTTCTTTCCCATTCCGAGGTTCTTTGGCCTTCTCGTGGAAAAGTGTTGACTCGTCTATTTGAACGCCGGAATGAGCTACTGGTTTTACTTAATGAAAGCTGTCAGTTGAAAGGATGTTTACAAGACTGGAGATGGCTCTGTCAACGAGCATATCTGGCAGGCATCTTTTAAGTCATCTTAATTTGTCCCGACAAGGCAAGGACATTTCTAGATTTCACGTTCGAGATAAGGTGAGCATCGCAGTGGCTAAGTTGATGTTGAGGCAAAAGCGAGCTGTCAACGGAAAAGTGGACTCTTTTCCATCCATCTTTTCATTCGAGCGTGCAAATTGTAGACGGTTGTGAAGATTATTATAATACAGCATTTACAGAGTTTACAGATGAATCTAGAAAAAGTATTTCCCCGTATTGGACATGGATATTGAGCGGATTAAGAAAGATACCCATTCAACATCAATCGGGGGGGGAGCAGACTTTTTTTCCGAATCAAGACCCTTCTTCAGACTATTGTCAGGGGGGCGGGACAAAGGAAGGATATAGGTGGAGACAGGAAGATAGAGGGAGATCTGGGAAAGAGGAAGGGAAGAGAGGGACAGAAGAACTATCTAAAGTTGGAGAAGTCGATGTTCATACCACTGGGCTGCAAGCTGCCCAGGCGAAATATGAGGTGCTGTTCCTCCAATTTCCGGTGGGCCTCACTATGGCACTGGAGGAGGTCCATGACAGAAAGGTCAGACTGGGAGTGGGAGGGGGAGTTGAAGTGCTCGGCCACCGGGAGACCAGTTTGGCCAACGCGGACCGGGCGCAGGTGTTGAGCGAAGCGATCGCCGAGCCTGCGCTTGGTTTCGCCGATGTAAATAAGTTGACATCTGGAGCAGCGGATGCAATAGATGAGGTTGGAGGAGGTGCAGGTGAACCTCTGTCTCACCTGGAAAGACTGTTGGGGTCCTTTGATGGAGTTGAGGGGGTAGGTAAAGGGACAGGTGTTGCATCTCGTGCGGTTGCAGGGGAAAGTGCCTGGGGATGGGGTGGTTTGGGTAGGAAGGGACAAGTGGACCAGGGAGTTACGGAGGGAACGGTCTCTGTTAAAGAAGGGTCTCGACCCGAAACGTCAGCATCAGTCTGAAGAAGGGTCTCGACCCGAAACGTCACCCATTCCTTCTCTCCTGAGATGCTGCCTGACCTGCTGAGTTACTCCAGCATTTTGTGAATAAATACATTCAACATCAATCAATCAGTGCCAAAATGTCTGTCACAAACAGAAGGAGGACAATGTTTGGAACTAGCTTCTGATGGATTCTTAAAAAAACAAATACAAAGGGAACTCATTATCTTCATTTTGGTCACAAACACAAAATTAATTTCCAGAATTGTCAGATACAGCCCAAATGTTCATTTTTCCATTTCCAAGTTCGTACCTGTGTGAAGTTGGATTTTCGGCCCTTGTGGGACATTAAGACGAATAAGAGGAACCTCATGCAGCACCTCATATTTCGCCTGGGCAGCTTGCAGCCCAGTGGTATGAACATCGACTTTAAAAAAAAACACCCAAAAAAAACAGAGGTTCACCTGCACCTCCTACAACCTCATTAATTGCATCCGCTGCTCCAGATGTCAACTTATTTACATCGGCGAGACCAATGTTCCTGCTTCTAACGTGTCCAACCCCTTAATAATCTTATACGTTTCGATAAGCTCTCCTCTCATCCTTCTAAATTCCATTGTATACAAGAACATTGACTTCTCTAACTTCAAGTAGCCCTTGCTTTCCCTCTTTCTCCATCCCCTCCCCCCTCTCAGTTCTCTGAACAGTCTGACTGTCTCCGACTACATTTTATCTCTGTTTGATTTGTTGTCACCTTCTCCCAGCTAACAATGATCTATTCTACATTTTCCTTTTTTTGATCACCATTCCCTTTGTCCTGTTTTCACACCTTAACCTCCCTTATCTCTGTGTCTCCCTCTTCCCTGACTCTCGTTCTGAAGAAGGGTCTCGACCCGAAACGTCACCCATTCCTTCTCTCCGGGGATGGCTGCCTGTCCCGCTGAGTTGCTCCAGCATTTTGTGTCTGTCTGGTACTTTAAATGAGTTGTTTAAGGTGACCAAGGTGCTTGAGAGGATAGATTTTGTTCACATTCACTGTCTCTTATTTCCTGTCCAAATTCCCTCACGTCAACAGATTTAGCTGTAATCCGTATCCTCTCATTTCACTCCCTCTCTTGCAATCGAATCTCCTGGGATTTTTGTGCAAACAACATCCATTGACATTCCCTTATCTACCACATTAGTCACCCTTTAAAAAATAATTAGATTCATTAAACAAAACCTCGTTTACAATCATACTATCTTTGTACAAGGATTATGCGTGCTTAGGACACATTGGCATATTATACATCTCTCTCACTGCTTTTCGCCAACATGAGAATGATGTTAGATATTTGGAATACCAGAGCTGAGGAAAGACATTCTTGCCATAGAGGGAGTACAGAGAAGGTTCACCAGATTGATTCCTGGGATGGCGGGACTTTCATATGAAGAAAGACTGGATAGACTCGGCTTGTACTCGCTGGAATTTAGAAGATTGAGGGGGGATCTTATAGAAACTTACAAAATTCTTAAGGGGTTGGACAGGCTAGATGCAGGAAGATTGTTCCCGATGTTGGGGAAGTCCAGAACAAGGGGGTCACAGCTTAAGGATAAGGGGGAAGTCTTTTAGGACCGAGATGAGAAAGTTTTTTTTCACACAGAGAGTGGTGAATCTGTGGAATTCTCTTCCACAGAAGGTAGTTGAGGCCAGTTCATTGGCTATATTTAAGAGGGAGTTAGATGTGGCCCTTGTGGCTAAAGGGATCAGGGGGTATGGAGAGAAGGCAGGTATGGGATACTGAGTTGGATGATCAGCCATGGTCATATTGAATGGCGGTGCAGGCCCGAAGGGCCGAATGGCCTACCCCTGCACCTATTTTCGATGTTTCTATGTTTCTATGAATTAGAAATTCAAGGCAGAGATTTCACTCTTTCTGTCTAAAATGTTGCCTAAAATGGCCAGACATCACCAAAAGTCCCAGAGGAATATTGTAGTAGGATCTTAACCCTTTCACAAGTTCATAAGTGATCAGAGCAGAATTAGGCCATTCGGCCCATCATAGTCTACTCCGCCATTCAAACATGGCTGATCTATCTCTCCCTTCTCAACCCCGTTCTCCTGCCTTCTCCCCATAACCACGGGCACCCACACTAATCAAGAATCTATCCATTTCTGCCTTCAAAATATCCATTGAATTGGTCTCCAATGACTTCCACAGTTTCACCACCCTCTGATTGAAAAAAACTCCTCCACATCTCCTTCCTAAAGGAACGTCCCTTAATCCTTAAGGCTATGACCTCTGGTCCTAGACTCTCCCACTAGTGGAAACATCCTCTCCACATCCACTCTATCCAGGACTTCATAGACTATCAAACAGTACAGCACAGTGCAGCACGGTGGCGCGGCGGTAGAGTTGCTGCCTCACAGCGCCAGAGACCCGGGTTCGATCCTGACTACGGGTGCTGTCTGCACGGAGTTTGCACGTTCTCCCCGTGACCGCGTGGGTTTTTCCTGGGTGCTCCGGTTTCCTCCCACATCCCAAACACATGCAGGTTTGTAGGTGAGGTGGCTTCAGTGAAAATCGCAAATTTATCCCTTGTGTGTGGGACGGTGCTAATGTGCGGGGATCGCCGGTCGGCACGGACCCGATGGGCCGAAGGGCCTGTTTTCGCGCTGTATCTCTAAACTAAACCAAATTAAATGTAAAACAAAATCACAAGAACCGGATCTTCAGTCCACAATGCCTGTGCTGAACATGATGCAAAGCTAAACCAGTCCCATCTTCCTGCACATCATGTTTCAATCTTTTTTAAGTGTGAGGTTGTTCTGAATTTTGCCCTTCTACATTGTAATTTATTGACTGACTCCCAAGGTGGAAATGCAGGAGGAAGGTTTTGTGATTTGCTTTAGTTCCACCTATATTTCGGAAGGATAAAGAAAAGGCAGATATAAATGTAGACACTGCCATTTGATTCCCCTCCACGATTAAGGACAAAGTCAAATTCCTTCAAGGTGTCTTGTTACTGACTACGTAATTCACACAGTTATACAAACAGGATATTTGGCACAACTCCATCATGTTGAACAAGGTGTCCCTCTATGCCAATCCCATTAGCCTGCGTTTGACCCACATATCGCTAAATCTTTGACCCACATACCGCTAGATAAATCGTCCAAATTTATTTTAACATCGTTCTGGTATCTGCCTCTATCCAACGGCAGGTTCTCTTGGCAGCTCAGCGGCACGGTGGCGCAGCTATCATGTGTTGAAATACGGCACGGTGGCTATCATATGTTGAAAGACTGGAGCGACTGGGCTTGTATACACTGGAATTTAGAAGGATGAGAGGAGATCTTATCGAAACGTATAAGATTATTAAGGGGTTGGACACGTTAGAGGCAGGAAACATGTTCCCAATGTTGGGGGAGTCCAGAACAAGGGTCCACGGTTTAAGAATAAGGGGTAGGGCATTTAGAACTGAGATGACAAAAAACTTTTTCAGTCAGAGAGTTGTGAATCTGTGGAATTCTCTGCCTCAGAAGGCAGTGGAGGCCAATTCTCTGAATGCATTCAAGAGAGAGCTAGATAGAGCTCTTAAGGATAGCAGAGTCAGGGGGTATGGGGAGAAGGCAGGAACGGGGTACTGATTGAGAATGATCAGCCATGATCACATTGAATGGCGGTGCTGGCTCGAAGGGCATGAATGGCCTCCTCCTGCACCTATTGTCTATTGTCTATTGTCTATTGTCTATTGTCTATTGTCTATTGTCTATTGTCTATTGTCTATTGTCTATTGTCTATTGCAGCGGCAAAGTTGTTGCCTCGCTGAGTTGTTGCCCCAGAGACCCGGGTTCGATCCCGACTACGGGCGCTGTCTGTACGGAGTTTGCACGTTGTCCCCGTGACCTGAGTGGGTTTTCACCGGGATCTCAGGCTTCCTCCCACACTCCAAAGACGTACAGGTTTGCAGGTTTAATTGGCTTGGTATATTAAAAAAATAAGAATTGTTCCCTGGTGCGTGCGGTGTTAATGCGCGGGGATCGCTGGTCGGCGCGGACTCGGTGGGCCGAAGGGCCTGTTTCCACGCTGTATCTAACCGAAAGCAAAAAAACAAAAAAGAATTGATGAAGGAACCAGTTTATTGGTAAGCGCGATGGAGCAAGAGAGAAGAATTTAAAACATTTAAATACTGTCTGAGAAACGTTGATTGGAAATTGTCAAATCTTCTCTGTGACTATCTTGAATAATCAATAATTTAACAGGGAGGGGCGGTTAAGCCATAAATGCTGTAACGGCTTGAGAGAAATCAATTTTAATACAGTCACTTCGAAAGTGAGCTACAGGGAGTAAGTTGTCTTTGCCAAAATAATAAAATCCAGGTCACATCTTCTAATCATTTTAAAAGATTGGCTTGGCATTTAAGTTGCACATTTGTCTTTCAAAGTGATTTTCCGAGAGAACTCCAGTCGAATGTGAGCATTGACTTTGGTTAAACATTTATGAAGAACTTTCATTTACTGGCTTTGAAGTATGGATGTGGGTCTTCCCTCGATGTTAAATGCCACCTTTATTGACCTTTCTCCCAGGCCCCACACTGGGGGGAGCGAGGCTCAATCACACAGCTGGAGGAATACATGACATCACTGAGTCCGCTGGATGTGGGAGGATAGTTTTAGTTTTAGTTTCAGAGATGCAGTGTGGAGACAGGCCCTTCGGCCCACCGGGTCCTTGCCGACCAGCGATCCCCGCACATTGATGCTATCCTACACACACCAGGGACAATTTTTTTTACACTGATACCAAGCCAATTAACCTACAAACCTGTACATCCTTGGAGTGTGTGAGGAAACCGAAGATCTCGGAGAAAACCCACGCAGGTGAAGACTTCAAGATTTCAAGATTCAATTTATTGTCACGTGTACCAATTAAGGTACGGTGAAATTTGAGTTACCATACAGCCACACGAAGTGAAAAGCAACAAGACACACAGCCACATAAAATAAAATTTAACATAAACACCCACCACAGCGGATTCCACATTCCTCACTGTGATGGAAGGTAATAAAGTTCAACCATCTTCCTCTTTGTTCACCCGTAATCGGGGGTGTTGAACCGTCCGCAGTCGCCGCTGCCGACTGTCCGAGGCCCTCGCGTCGGGATGATCGAAACTCCCCGCGTCGGGGTGGTTGAAACTCTCTCCGCGGCACGAAGCTCCCGAGTCGGCCTCTTCTCACCAGAGACCGCGGGCTTCACGGTGTTAGAGTCCACAGGCCCCGCGGTTGTAGCTCTCCGCAATCGATCCCCGGCAAAGGAACGCAGCTCCGCGATGTTAAAGTCCGCGCCGGTCACGGGGAGAACGTGCAAACTCCATACAGACGGCATAGAAACATAGAAACATAGAAAATAGGTGCAGGAGTAGGCCATTCGGCCCTTCGAGCCTGCACCGCCATTCAATATGATCATGGCTGATCATCCAACTCAGTATCCCGTACCTGCCTTCTCTCCATACCCCCTGATCCCTTTAGCCACAAGGGCCACATCTAACTCCCTCTTAAATATAGCCAATGAACTGGCCTCAACTACCTTTTTTAATCGGACTTTACTGGACAGCGCCCTTAGTCGGGATCGAACCCGGGCCTCTGGCGCTGCAAGTGCGACTCTATCGCTGCGCCACCGTGCCGTCCTGGGCATTGTTTTTATCACCATGTGCACCGAGTGTAAAGCTTTCTTGGCGCGCGCTAGCCAGACAGTGGAAAGACTATACATGATCGCAACGGCTGACGTTTCGGGTCGAGACCCTTCTTCAGAGACCCGTCTGAAAAAGGGTCTCGACCCAAGACATCACCCATTCCTTCTGTGCAGAGATGCTGCCTGTCCCCCTGAGTTACTCCAGCATTTTGTGTCTATCTTCATTGTAAACCAGCATCTGCAGTTCCTTCCTACACCTACATGATTACAGTCAAGCCATCTACATTGTTTAGATACAGGATAAAGGGTATTAGTCCATAAGTTCATAAGTTCTCGGGGCAGAATTAGGCCGTTCGGCCCATCAAGTCTACTCCGCCATTCAATCACGGCTGATCTATCTCTCCCTCCTAACCCCATTCTCCTGCCTTCTCCCCATAACCCCTGACACCCGCATTAATCGAGAATCTGTCAATCTCCACCTTAAAAATACCCACTGACTTGGCCTCCACGACCATCTGTGGCAGTGAATTCCACAGATTCACCACCCTCTGACTGAAGAAATTCCTCCTCATCTCCTTCCTAAAGGAACGCCCTTTAATTCTGAAGCTGTGGCCTCTGGTCCTAGACTCTCCCACTAGTGGAAACATCCTCTCCACATCCACTCTATCCAGGCCTTTCACTATTCGATGAGTTTAGTTTAGTTTAGTGTCACATGTACCTAGGTACAAGTTAAAGGTACATTTTTAAATATGTTTTGTTGCGTGCTATCCAGTGTTTAGTGCAAGATCAGGTCCAGTAAAGTCCGATTAAAGATATTCCGAGGGTCCCCAATGAGGTAGATGGGAGGTCAGGACCGCTCTCTAGTTGGTGAGAGGACAGTTCAGTTGCCAGATAACAGCTGGGAAGAAACTATCCCTGAATCTGGAGGTGTGCGTGTTCACACTTCTGTACCTCTTGCCCGATGGGAGAGGGGAGAAGAGGGAGTGGCCGGGGTTAGCCGGTATGTCTGAAGAACATGGACATGGACAGATCCAGAACCAGGGGCCACAGTTTAAGAATAAGGGGTAGGCCATTTAGAACAGAGATGAGGAAAAACTTTTTCAGTCAGAGAGTTGTGAATCTGTGGAATTCTCTGCCTCAGAAGGCAGTGGAGGCCAATTCTCTGGAATACATTAAAGAGAGAGCTAGATAGAGCTCTTAAGGATAGCGGAATCAGGGGCTTATGGGGAGAAGGCAGGAACGGGGGAATGATTGAGAATGATCAGCCATGATCACATTGAATGGCGGTGCTGGCTCGAAGGGCCGAATGGCCTACTCCTGCACCTATTGTCTATTGTCTATACCGTTGGGGTGTATGAGGTGAAATATGAGATGCTGTTCCTCCAATTTGCGCTGGGCCTCACTCTGACAATGGAGGAGGCCCAGGACAGAAAGGTCAGTGTGGGAGTGGGAGGGGGAGTTAAAGTGTTTAGCATCCCGGAGACAGGTAGGTTGATTGTGATGTGTTGGGTCAGGACGATTCTTCAGATTGATTGTAGGGGGGGGGGGGGGGGGGGGGGGAGAGAAACCTGGAAAATATGGTTTTCTTGTAGAGTTTAGTTTAGCTTAGAGATATAGTGTGGAAGCAGGCCTTTTGGCCCATTGAGTCCGTGCCAGCCAATCACCCTCACGCTAACACTATCCTATACACACAAGGAACAATTTTCAGAAGCCAATTAACCTTCAAACCTGCACATCCTTGGAGTGTGGGAGGAAACCGGTGCACCCGGAGAAAACCCACGCAGGTCCCGGGGAGAACGAACAAACTCCGTACAGACAGCACCAGAGGGCATGATGGAACCCGGGTCTCTGGCGCCGTGAGGCAGCAACTCTACCGCTGCGCCATCTAACCTGCACCGCCTTCTAACCTGAATTTTGATTTCAGAATTGTGAACACCCCAGAGATACAGTTTTAGATCTCTGTTTATTACAGAGTCCCGCTGGAGAATGTGGGCGGTCACGGTGGTGCAGCGGTAGGGTTGCTGCCTTACGGCCATTACAGCACCAGAGATCCAGGTTCAATCCCGACTACGGGTGCCGTCTGTACGGAGTTTGTACGTTCTCCCCGTGACCTGTGTGGGTTTTCTCCAAGATCTTCGGTTATTTCCCACACTCCAAAGACGTACAGGTTTGTAGGTTAATTGGTTTGGTATAAATGTAATTTGTCCCTACTGTGTGTAGGATAGTGTTAGTGTGCGGGGATCGCTGGTCGGCGCGGACTCGGTGGGCCGAAGAGCCTGTTTCCACGCTGTGTCTCTAAACTAAACTAAACTAAGCTAAACTAAACTAAACCAAACCAGGCATGTAAAGTCTTGTGCAGCACAAGGAATTGGACGTACATGCAAAGCCCTGCCTTGCATGGAAACATAGAAACACAGAGAATAGGTGCAGGAGGAGGCTATTTGGCCCTTCGAGCCAGCACCGCCATTCACTGTGATCATGGCTGATCATCCACAATCAGTAAACCGTGCCTTCCTTCTCCCCATATCCCTTGATTCCGCTAGCCCCTAGAGCTCTATCTAACTCTCTTTTAAATTCATCCAGTGATTTAGCCTCCACTGCCCTCTGTGGCGGAGAATTCCACAAATTCACAACTCTCTGGGTGAAAAAGCTTTTTTCTCACCTCAGTTTTAAATGGCCTCCCCTTTATTCGTAGACTGTGTGGCCCCTGGTTCTGGACTCCCCTGATCTGATAGATCGTCTTTCATCTGATAGATCGCCCTGCCAACGTAAACAAGGACAGGGTGTCCATGAAACCACCAACGATCGATTGCAATGTCCTTCCCTCCATTCACCACATTACATCGGCCTGAGTGGATAAATATATCAACACACACAACATTTCAGGACATTCCTTTCATTAATCTTTATTTCTGTGATTACTCCCAGCGACATCCACAAATACCATCACCTACTGGCACGGTGGCGCAGCGGTAGAGTTGCTGCCTCACAGCGCCAGAGACCCGGGTTCCATCCCGATGAAGGTTGCTGTCTGTACGGAGTTTGTACGTTCTCCCCGTGATCTGCGTGGGTTTTCTCTGGGATCATCGTTTTGCTCCCACACTCCCCTTTCTAATGGAACGTCCTGTCATTCTGAGGCTGTGGCCTCTGGTCCTAGACTCTCCCACTAGTGGAAACATCCTCTCCACATCCACTCTATCCAGGCCTTTCACTATTCTGTACGTTTCAAAGAGGTCCCCCCTCATCCTTCTAAACTCCAGCGAGTACAGGCCCAGTGCCAACAAACGCTCATAGACAATAGACAATAGGTGCAGGAGGAGGCCATTTGGCCCTTCGAGCCAGCACCGCCATTCAATGTGATCATGGCTGATCATTCTCAATCAGTACCCCGTTCCTGCCTTCTCCCCATACCCCTTGACTCCACTATCTTTAAGAGCTTTATCTAGCTCTCTCTTGAATGCATTCAGAGAATTGGCCTCCACTGCCTTCTGAGGCAGAGAATTCCACAGATTCACAACTCTCTGACTGAAAAAGCTTTTCCTCATCTCAGTTCTAAATGGCCTACCCCTTATTCTTAAACTGTGGCCCCTTGTTCTGGACTCCCCCAACATTGGGAACATGTTTCCTGCCTCTAACGTGTCCAACCCCTTAATAATCTTATACGTTTCGATAAGATCTCCTCTCATCCTTCTAAATTCCAGTGTATACAAGCCTAGTCGCTCCAGTCTTTCAACATATGACAGTCCCGCTATTCCGGGAATTAACCTAGTAAACCTACGCTGCACGCCCTCAATAGCAAGAATAGCAACATCAACATAGCAACATCGTATGCTAACCCACAATAGCAACATCATATGCTAATCCACTCATTCCTGGGGTCATTCCTGTAAACCTCCACTGTGAACCCTCTCCAGGTTAATTGGCTTGGTGTATGTGTAAATTGTCCCTTGTGCGTGTAGGATAGTGGGTTAATGCGCGGGGATCGCTGGTCAGAGTGGACGCGGTGGGCCGAAGGGCCTGTTTCCGCGCTGTATCTCTAAAACTAAAGTCTAATACAAACTAAATCACAAGCTGTGTGACGCTTTGGTGAAACAAGGTGTCAGGACGGGAGTTTAGTTGAGTTTATTATGTCGTTTATTATTATTGTTACGTGTATCAAGAGTGGAGTTGCTCCCAAACCAAGCTACGATGCATCAATATAAAATGCTTTCTGTGGCACATCTGTGGCACTTGGTGAGATTGGTCGGGACGTGCCGAACTTTAGCTTAGATTAGAGATCCAGCGTGGATTTAGTTTAGCTTAGAAACATAGAAACATAGAAAATAGGTGCAGGAGGAGGCCATTCGGCCCTTCGAGCCAGCACCGCCATTCAATATGATCATGGCTGATCATCCAACTCAGTAGCCCGAACCTGCCTTCTCTCCATACCCCCTGATCCCTTTAGCCACAAGGGCCACATCTAACTCCCTCTTAAATATAGCCAATGAACTGGCCTCAACTACCTTCTGTGGCAGGGAAGGAAGGACAAACATCAGGAAGCCTCTTCACCACAGGTAACCATCATTTGATGCAGGGCTAATCATCTACACACATTTAAAAACATAGGTTATAGACACAATTTATAGCCCAACAATCCCAATTTTGACCAATGATTAACCAATTTTTACTAGTTTCAGCTATTTCCCAAATTATAAATATTAAAATGATACCCTTGCATTATCCACTAATTGGATTAGACCATGAAATATTTTAATAAAGGGTGTGGTTAAATTAGCAGTGCCAAGATTTCCAGAAATAAATAACCATCTCATCTAAAATGTGCGTCAATGGCTAACTTGTAGTGGTGAGCACATTAAGTTAAATCCCGAATCCCCAAACTTAGGTTAAAAACTCCACCTGTGAGCATACGTAAAACCGACCTTGAAATTTCTCTGATCCATTAAGGTAAATGTATGAAAAATTAAAATTCTTTTTTTAAACCTATTAGATTAGAGATACAGCGTGGAATCAAGCCCTTTGGCCCACCGAGTCCGCGCCGACCAGCCATCATCACCCATACACTAGTTCTATCCTACAACACACCCAGGACAATTTACAGACGCCAGTCCACGCTGACCAACAAGCCCCTTTTAAACCGGGACACGAGGAACAATTTACAATTTTGAACCAAAGCCAATTAACCTACAAACCCGTACAAGTTTGGAGTGTGGGAAGAAACCGGAGCACCCGGAGTAAACCCACACAGGTCACGGGGAGAACGTACAAACTCCGTACAGACGGCACCCGTAGTCGGGATCGAACCCAGGTCTCTGGCGCTGCAAGCGCTGTAAGGCGGCAACTCTACCGCCGCGCTACCGAGACCGCCCATGATCGCAAACCTTGAGAATCTTTTGGCATCTATTTAAGTAGTTCATTAAGAGTAATTAGAACATTGTCAGATTAATTGTGTAGGAAAATAACTGCAGATGCTGGTACAAATCGAAGGTATCACAAAATGCTGGAGTAACTCAGCAGGTCAGGCAGCATCTAGGAGAGAGGGGATGGGTGACGTTTCGGGTCGAGACCCTTCTTCAGACTGATTAATTAAGTCGTTCAAAAACACCTTCAGCTTATGTGAATGAATTAAGAACTTTCCAATTAATTGAAATAAAGTGTGCAAACCTACACCCCTTACAAGAACATACGCCTCAAACAAGGCAAACATACACTTCATAGAACGTAGAACAAGTTTCGCTGAACACCTCCGCTCAGTCCGCCTTAACTAACCTGATCTCCCGGTGGCTCAGCACTTTAACTCCCCCTCCCATTCCCACACTGAACTTTCTGTCCTGGGCCTCCTCCATTGTCAGAGTGAGGCCCAGCGCAAATTGGAGGAACAGCACCTCATATTTCACTTGGGCAGCTTACACCCCAGCGGTATGAATATTGACTTCTCAAACTTCAAGTGACCCTTGCTTTCCCTCTCTCTCCATCCCTCCCCCATCCTAGTTCTCTGACTAGTTTCACTGTCCTCCTGATTAAATATGCAGCGCGGAAACAGGCCATTCGGCCCACCGGGTCCGTGCCAACCAGCACCAACACAACCCTACACACACTAGGGGCAATTTTTACATTTATACCAAGCCAATTAACCTACAAGCCTGTATGTCTGTGGAGTGTGGGAGGAAACCGAAGATATCGGAGGAAACCCACGTGGGTCAGGGGGAGAACGTACAAACTCCGTACAGACAGCACCCGTAGTCGGGATTGAACCTGTGTCCCTGGTGCTGTGAGGCAGCAACTCTACCGCTGCGCCCACTTCTTTGCTGATAGTGGCCACTGGCAAGTAAGGAGTGAGGAGTGTACGTGTCATCGGTGGTCAGCACAGACTCGGTGGGCCGAAGGGCCTGTTTCCACACTGCGTCTCTAAAGTCCAAAGGCTTGAATATTAACACCAGCTTTATCCAAATCATTTCCATTATGCCTTGCACTCTGGTCGACGATGCTATTTCATTTTACATCAATGGCAAATATATAAACAGTAGCTGCTGATAAGGAGCAAATAAACTTTCACTCCTGACATGTAATTATAAAACTAATACAAACTTGTTTCCGTGCTGGAGGGGAAATGCCCTCGGCGTGTTTTAAGTTCATGTTTGTAGATGGTTAAGCTGTGACAATATTTCACCAGTGGTACCTGAAGATCAGGGCAAAGCCATCGTTTCCACTGCAGTGTTTATTTTTGTTTTCAGAGGCTTGTACATCGGCATATGGATATGCTGGGAATGGAGGGATGTGGATAAAGTTGCCAACTTCCTCACTCCCAAATGAGGGACAAAGGGTGACGTCATCGCCCCGCGCCCCACGTGACCTCACCCAGCCAGCGGCCACGTGCTCCCGCTCCACCGATGGCGGCCGCCCGGGCCGGGAGGCGGGTCACTACGCAACCTCCGTTAGGCGGCGCCCGGGTCTACACTGCCCAGGACTACAGCGGCCCCCGGGCTACAGTGTCCGGGCCTACAGTGTCCGGGCCTACAGTGTCCGGGCCTACAGTGTCCGGGCCTACAGTGTCCGGGCCAACAGTGTCCGGGCCTACAGTGTCCGGGCCTACAGTGTCCAGGCCTACAGTGTCCGGGCCTACAGTGTCCGGGCCTACAGTGTCCAGGCCTACAGTGTCCGGGCCTACAGTGTCCGGGCCAACAGTATCCACGCCTACAGTGTCCAGGCCTGCAGTGTCCAAGCATAGAGTGTCTAGGCCAACAGTGTCCGGGCCTACAGTGTCCGGGCCCACAGTGTCCGGGCCTACAGTGTCCGGGCCTACAGTGTCCGGGCCTACAGTGTCCGGGCCTACAGAGTCCGGGCCTACAGTGTCCAAGCATAGAGTGTCCAGGCCAACAGTGTCCGGGCCTACAGTGTCCGGGCCTACAGTGTTCGGGCCTACAGAGTCCGGGCTTACAGTGTCTGGGCCTACAGTGTCCAGGCCTAATACGGGACAAGGCCGGTCCCGTACGGGACAAATCAATTTAGCCCAAAATACGGGATGTCCCGGCTAATACGGGACAGTTGGCAACCACAGATGTGGATTATGTGCAGGCAAATGAGATTAGTTTATCTTGGCATGATGTTCATCACAGACATTGTGGGCCGAAGGGCTTGTTCCATTTTAGTTTAGTTTAGTTTAGTTTAGTTTAGTTTAGTTTAGTTTAATTTAGTTTAGTTTAGTTTAGTTTAGTTTAGTTTAGTTTAGTTTAGGTCATAAGGTCATAAATGATAGGAGTAGAATTATGCCATTTGGCCCATCAAGTCTACTCTGCCATTCACTCATGGCTGATCTATCTCTCCCTCCTAACCCCATTCTCCTGCCCTCTCCCCATAACCCCTGACACCTGTACTAATCAAGAATCTATCAATCTCTGCCTTAAAAATATCCACTGACTTGGCCTCCGCAGCCTTCTGTGGCAAAGAATTCCACAGATTCATCACCCTCTGACTAAAGAAATTCCTCCTCATCTCCTTCCTAAAAGAACGCCCTTTAATTCTGAGGCTGTGACCTCTAGTCCTGGACTCTCCCACCAGTGGAAACATCCTCTCCACATCCACTCTATCCAGGCCTTTCACTATTTTGTAAGTTTCAATGAGGCCCCCCCACATTCTTCTAAACTCCAGCGAGTACAGGCCCAGTGCCGACAAACGCTCATCATATGTTAGTTTAGAGATACAGCGCGGGAACAGGCCCTTCGGACCACCGAGTCAGCGCTGAACAGCGATCCCCGCACACTAACTAACACTGCCCTACAAACAAGAGGGACAATTTTACATTCACTGTACACCAAGCCAATTAACCTACAAACCTGTACGTCTTTGGAGCGTGGGAGGAAACCCCGAAGATCTCGGAGAAAGCCCGCACGGGACACGGGGAGAACGTACAAACTCCGTACAGGCAAGCACCCGTGGTTGGGATGGAACCCGGGTGGACTGGAGCGACTAGGCTTGTATACACTGGAATTTAGAAGGATGAGAGGAGATCTTATCGAAAGGTACAAGATCATTAAGGGGTTGGACACGTTAGAGGCAGGAAACATGTTCCCAATGTTGGGGGAGTCCAGAACCAGGGGCCACACAGTTTAAGAATAAGGGGTAGGCCATTTAGAACTGAGATGAGGAAAAACTTTTTCAGTCAGAGAGTTGTGAATCTGTGGAATTCTCTGCCTCAGAAGGCAGTGGAGGCCAATTCTCTGAATGCATTCAAGAGAGAACTAGATAGAGCTCTTAAGGATGGCGGAGTCAGGGGGTATGGGGAGAAGGCAGGAGCGGGGTACTGATTGAGAATGATCAGGCATGATCACATTGAATGGTGGTGCTGGCTCGAAGGGCCGAATGGCCTCCTCCTGCACCTATTGTCTATTGTCTATTGTTCTCTGGCACCACGAGGCAGTGAATCTACCGCTGCACCACCTGTGTTGACAGTGCAGGTGTGACAATATCAAGGCAACATTATCTGAAGGTCAGGTCAAACCCATTGTTTCTACTGCAAGTACTGCAGAGCCGGTGGTTTTGTTTAGCTAAGGATTCAAGTGCGCAATTTGCCCTCCACGCATTCTTCAGCGTGTGTTCTGCTGGGGTGGTGGCGGCAAGCACGCATTCCTGCCGGAGGCTATGTTTATCCCTCTCTCTCTCTATTTTCTCCCCTCTGACTTGCCCAAGGTCTTGAACTGTGCTGCATTGAGAGGAACGCTCGAGGCAATTAATAACCCCCCCCGGTCTCCGCCCCGTTCAAGTAAACTGGCTCCCTCTCCTGCCCGACCACAGCTGTGCAAAGTGTGCAGGAATAAGCCCCTCCATAACCTGGCCCCATCCTACCTGACCGACCTCCTCCACAGGCACACTCCCACCTGCACCCTCCGCTCTGCCGCTGCCAATCTCCTATCCCCCCACGTCCGGACTAAACTCAGATCCTGGGGGGGACAGGGCTTCCTCCATCGCTGCTCCCACCCTATGGAACTCACTACCCCAAACCGTTAGAGACTCCTCCACACTCACCACATTCAAAACATCGCTGAAGTCTCACCTGTTCAGTACTGCCTTCAACCACTGAAGGTCACCTCACCTTCTGTCTCCTTTCTCTGTTCATTTATTTATTTACTTATTTATCTATTTATTAATTTCCCTATGTTCTCAAAATCTCTGTAAAGCGTCTTTGAGTATATGAAAAGCGCTATATAAATAAAATGTATTATTATTATTATTATTATAAGAACCGCAGACTCTGGTTTAAACCGAAGGCAGGCACAAAAAAATGCTGCAGTAACTCAGCGGGACAGGCAGCATCTCTGGAGAGAAGGAACGGGTGACATAGAAACAGAGAAACATAGAAAACAGGTGCAGGAGGAGGCCATTTGGCCCTTTGAGCCAGCGCCGCCATTCATTGTGATCATGGCTGATCGTCCACAATCAGTAACCCGTGCCTGTCCTCTCCCCATATCCCTTGATTCCGCTGGCCCCCAGAGCTCTATCTAACTCTCTTTTAAGTTCATCCAGTGAATTGTCCTCCACTGCCCTCTGTGGCAGAGAGTTCCACAAATTCACAACTCTCTGGGTGAAAAAGTTTTTTCTCACCACAGTTTTAAATGGCCTCCCCTTTATTCTTAGACTGTGCGTGGCCCCTGGTTCTGGACTCCCCCAACATTGGGAACATTTTTCCTGCATCTAGCTTGTCCAGTCCTTTTATAATTTTATACGTTTCTATAAAATCCCCTCTCATCCTTCTAAATTCCAGTGAATACAAGCCCAGTCTTTCCAATCTTTCCTCGTATGACAGTCCTGCCATCCCGGGGATTAACATGGTGAACCTACGCTGCACTGCCTCAATAGCAAGGACGTCCTTCCTCAAATTAGGAGTCCAAAACTGCACACATTACTCCAGATGTGGTTTCACCAGGGCCCTGTACATCTGCAGAAGGACCTCTTTAATCCTAAACTCAAATACTCTCGTTATAGACAATAGACAATAGGTGCAGGAGGAGGCCATTCGGCCCTTTGAGCCAGCACCGCCATTCAATGTGATCATGGCTGATCATTCTCCATCAGTACCCCATTCCTGCCTTCTCCCCATACCCCCTGACTTCGCTATCCTTAAGAGCTCTATCCAGCTCTCTCTTGAATGAAGGCCAACATGCCATTATCTTTTTTCACTGCCTGTCCCGCTGAGTTCTACGGACAATGGGTGGTGTCTGTACGGAGTCTGCACGTTCTCCCCGTGACCACATGGGCTTTCTTTGGGTGCCCCAGTTTCTCCCCGCATTCCAAAGCCGAACACGTTTGTAGTATAATTGGCTTCTCTAAATTGTCCCTCGAGTGCAGGATATGCGGGGATCGCTGGTCGGTGCGGACTCGGTGCGCCGAAGGGCCTGTTTCCCTGCTGTATCACTAAACTGAACTAAACTGATGTCTGTGGGCAAAAGATACCTTTATCTGAATAAGCCTCATCCCTCTACTTGGACTAGTTTAGAGATACAGCGCAGGAACATCGTCCCAACGAATCCCCGCACACTACCACTGTCCTACACGCACGAGGGGCATTTTACAATCTTACACTAAGCCGACAAGCCTACCAACCTGTACGCCTTTGGAGTGTGGGAGGAATCCGGATCGCCCGGAGGAAACCCACGCAGTCAAAGGAAGAACGCACAAACTATGTATGCACAGCACCCGTGGTCAAGATCGATCCCAGCTCTCTGGCATTGTAAGGCACGGTGGTGCGGCGGTAGAGTTGCTGCCTCACAGCGCCCGAGACCCAGGTTCGATCCTAACTAGGGGCACTGTCTGTGCGGAGTTTGTTTGTACGTTCTCCCCGTGACCTGCGTGGGTTTTCTCCGAGATCTTCGGTTTCCCCCCACACTCCAAAGACGTGCAGGTTTGTAGGTTAATTGGCTTGGTGTAAATGTAAAAATTGTCCCTTGTGGGTGTAGGATAGTGTTAATGTGCGGGGATCGCTGGTCGGCGCGGACCCGGTGGGCCGAAGGGCCTGTTTCTGCGCTGTATCTCTAAACTAAACTAAACTACACTAAACTAAACACGACCGCCAAGCCACCATGCCACCCTCTCCTCTCCAAATGTCTGCTTCGTATTTTTAGAATCGGACAACCATGGATTGTTGAGACAAAGACAGAGACATTGAATCCATCGAGAACTGTGCTGGTTCCCTGCAGTACAACAGCATCAGTTCCATTCCCCAATACCCCAAGCGGTAGAGTTGCTGCCTCACAGCGTCAGAGACCCGGGTTCGATCCCGACTACGGGCGCTTGTCTGTACAGAGTTTGTGCGTTCTCCCCGTGACCCGCGTGGGTGTATTTCTCCGAGATCTTCGGTTTCCTCCCTCACTCCAAAGACGTGCAGGTTTGCAGGTTAATTGGCTCGGTGTAAATGTAAAAATCGTCCCTGGCGTGGTGTAGGGTAGTGTGAACGTGTGGGGATCGCTGGCCGGCACGGACCCGGTGGGCCGAAGGGCCTGTTTCCACGCCGTATCTCGAAACGAAACCACTTCCCCGTAGCTCTGTAAATTATCCCCCCTCGGGTGCCTGTCCCATTCCTTTTGAAGGGAGCGATTGATTCAGTTTCCACTCACCTGGCAGGCAGTGACTTCCAGATCAAAGCCACTCCCTGACTGAAAATGTGTGTTTCTTTCTCTTCTTCACAATCCCCGCGTACACCTTTTGAAAAAAACGAACTCGTTTCCCCTGCGAGCATTCAGTCTTGTTTGGACTCTTTTGTCTTCTTTTGCTAAATTTAATTACCTTCGTTCTCGGTGTCAGATTGAAGAAAACCTCTCGACGTGTGTGTGTGTTTGTGTGTGTGTGTGTTTGTGTGTGTGAGTTATTTGGTGAAGTGCACTCCGAGGAGGTTCCTTTGAAATCCCACACGTAGGACGACATGGATCCGCCAACCTTCTCCTGCACTGATCTCCGAACTCGTCCTGCTGTCAGGAAAGGACGACGGCATTCTCTCCCCACCTCGCAAGATCAACCAGAGACACGAAGGATGTGGGCACTCACATTCTTTCATAAGAAGAATAATAATTACAATCATACTTTATTGGCCAAGTGTGTTTTGCAACATACGAGGGACTTCATTTGCCATACAGTCATAACAATAAAAAGCAACAGGACACACAAAATACAATAGACAATAGGTGCAGGAGGAGGCCATTCGGCCCTTCAAGCCAGCACCGCCATTCAATGTGATCATGGCTGATCATTCTCAATCAGTACCCCGTTCCTGCCTTCTCCCCATACCCCCTGACTCCGCTATCCTTAAGAGCTCTATCCAGCTCTCTCTTGAATGCATTCAGAGAATGCATTCTGAGGCAGAGAATTCCACAGATTCACAACTCTCTGACTGAAAAAGTTTTTCCCCATCTCCGTTCTAAATGGCCTACCCCTTATTCTTAAACTGTGTGGCCCCTGGTTCTGGACTCCCCCAACATTGGGAACATGTTTCCTGCCTCTAACGTGTCCAACCCCTTAATAATCTTATACGTTTCGATAAGATCTCCTCTGATCCTTCTAAATTCCAGTGTATACAAGCCTAGTCGCTCCAGTCTTTCAACATATGACAGTCCCGCCATTCCGGGAATTAACCTAGTGAACCTACGTTGCACGCCTTCAATACATTTTAACATGAACATCCACCACAGTGACTCCTCCACATTCCTCACTGTGATGGAAGGCGGAAAAAAGTTCAATCTCTCCCCTTCTTTGTCCTCCAGCGGTCGGGGGCCTCGAACCTTCCGTTGACGGGACGATCTTGACTCCCGTAGCCGGCGGTGGGCCTTCCTCGTCGGGGCGATCAAGCTCCTGCATCGGGGGGGATCTCAGCTCCCCCACGCCGGGCAATCTACCCCGGGTCAGGGCTAGTGTGGCTTTCGGAGCTTCCCGACATCGATCTCAACCCAAGACTGCGAACTCCGCGATGTTAAAGTCCGCGTACCGCGGTTGGAGCGTCGATCCCAGGCTAGGAATTGGCTCTGATGGTAAATCCACGGCCCCTCGGTGGGGCTCAATGTCAGTCCAGAGCAAGCCCGCCAGCTCCACGATGTTAGGCCGCAGAGCGACCGGAGATACGACCCTCAAAACAATCGCATCTCCGGCAAAGCAAGAGATTGAAAAACAGTTTCCCCCGACCCCCTCCTCCACCCCCCACATAAAACAAACCAGAGAACAATAACTTTCTAAACACACCAAAAAAAACACAAAAAAAAGAAAAAGATGGAATGTAGGCGAGGCTGCCATCGCTGACGGCGCCACCCGGTGGAAGAAAGCACGTCTTAATCGCAGAGTAGAGGATTCTAAATTGGGCTGATAGTTCTACTCGATAACCAAAGTCTGTAGTCTGTTTTTTGCTCTGGTTTATTTTCACCCACATGTTTAGACCGTAATGTTGTATCCTTATTGTTTTGATGTGTTTATGATTTATTCTTAATTGTTAACTGTGTGTTTGTGTTGTCATTTGTGAGCGGAGCACCAAGGCACATTCCTTGTATGTGCACATACTTGGCCAATAAACTTATTCATTCATTCATTCATTCATTCATTCATTCATTCAACTCATCAGGAAGACTTGCTCCGTGCTGGGGAGAAATGGGTGACGTTTCGGGTCATGGAATCTGAGAGTGAGTCTGGAGTTAGGACTAGAGTTAAATTAAAGGACGTTCCTTTAGGAAGGAGATGAGGAGCAATTTCTTCAGTCAGAGGGTGGAGAATCTGTGGAATTCTTAGCCACAGAAGGCTGTGGAGGCCAAGTCAGTGGGTATTCTTTAAGGCACAGATGAATAGATTCTTGATTAGTACGGGTGTCAAGGGTTCTGGGGAGAAGGCAGGAGAATGGGGTTGGGAGGGAGAGATAGATCAGCCACGTTTGAATGGCGGAGTAGACTTGATGGGCCGAATGGCCTAATTCTGCCCCGATCACCTATGACCTTATGACCTCTCCACATCATCGTCTTTACCTCTCGTTTCCCTTTTCTCTGACTCTCGGCCTAACTTGCCCACAACAGCCAACATGTCCCAGCTACACCCGTCCCACCTGCCTGCGCTTGGTCCATATCCCTCCAAACCTGTCGAGATCATTCTTCAGGCCGAGAGTCCGAGAAAAGGGAAACGAGAGGTAAAGACTGTGATGTGGAGAGGTCATAAGGTCATAGGTGATCGGTGTAGAATTAGGCCATTCGGCCCATCTTAATCTACCCCACCATTCAAACGTGGCTGATCTATCTCTCCCTCCCAACCCCATTCTCCTGCCTTCTCCCCATAACCCCTGACACCCGCACTAATCAAGAATCTATTCATCTCTGCCTTCAAAATATCCATTGAATTGGTCTCCAATGAATTCCACAGTTTCACCACCCTCTGATTGAAAAAATTCCTCCACATCTCCTTCCTAAATGAACGTCCCTTAATCCTTAAGGCTATGACCTCTGGTCCTAGACTATCCCACTAGTGGAAACATCCTCTCCACATCCACTCTATCCAGGACTTCATAGACTCTCAAACAGTACAGCACAGGGCAGCACGGTGGCATAGCGGTAGAGTTGCAGCCTCACAGCGCCAGAGACCCGGGTTCGATCCTGACTACGGGCGCTGTCAGAACCCTTGACACCCGTACTAATCAAGAATCTATCCATCTCTGCCTTAAAAATACACATTGACTTGGTCTCCAAAGCCTTCCGCGGCTAAGAATTCCACAGATTCTCCACCCTCTGACTAAAGAAATTCCTCCTCATCTCCTTCCTAAAGGAACATCCTTTAATTTAACTCTAGTTTCGATATCTTGTCCGAGATATAGAACAAATGAATGAAAGATACGCAAAAAAAGGTAACGCTGATAAAGGCCATTGTTAGCTGTTTGCTGGGTAAGAATGGGAACCTGGTTGGACTTGGGTGGTGAAGGGGTGGAGAGAGAGGGAGTGCAGGGGTTACTTGAAGTTAGAGAGATCAATAATCATACCACTAGGTTGTAAGTTGCCCAAGCGAAATATGGGGTGCTGTTTCTGCCATGCAATGATGCTATGGTTACTAGGTTAATTCCCGGAATGGCGGGACTGTCATATGTTGAAAGGTTGGAGCGACTAGGCTTGTATTAAGGGGTTGGACACATTAGAGGCAGGAAACATGTTCCCAATGTTGGGGGAGTCCAGAACAAGGGGCCACAGTTTAAGAATATGGGGTAGGCCATTTAGAACTGAGATGAGGAAAAACTTTTTCAGTCAGAGAGTTGTGAATCTGTGGAATTCTCTGCCTCAGAAGGCAGTGGAGGCCAATTCTCTGAATGCATTTAAGAGAGAGCTAGATAGAGCTCTTAAGGATAGCGGAGTCAGGGGTTATGGGGAGAAGGCAGGAACGGGGAGAAGGCAGGAACGGGGTACTGATTGAGAATGATCAGTCATGATCACATTGAATGGCGGTGCTGGCTCGAAGGGCCGAATGGCCTCCTCCTGCACCTATTGTCTATTGTCTATTGTCTGTCTATGCAATAAGAACTAAAAGAAAGACATGCTAAACGTTGCCAAATCAAACAGATTAGCAATAGGCTTAATAGTTTTTCTACGCTTTGATATCTGCAATAAATAGGATGTTCCTTTGAAAACTGGAGATAAAAAAGCACAAGTCTAAAGAAGGGTCTCGACCCGAAACATTACCCATTCCTTCTCTCCAGAGATGCTGCCTGTCCCGCTGAGTTACTCCAGCTTTTTGTGTCTATTTTCGTTGTGCGAGTTGTGCGAGTTCAGTTTTCAGTTCAGTTTTAGTTTATTGTCACGTGTACCGAGGTACAGTGAAAAGCTTTTGTTGCGTGCTAACCAGTCAGCAGAAAGACAATTCATGATTACAATCGAGCCGTTCACAGTGTACAGATACATGATAAGGGAATAACGTTTAGTGCAAGGTAAAGCCAGCAAAGTCCGATCAAGGATAGTCCCAGGGCCACCAATGAGGTAGATAGTAGTTCAGCACTGCTCTCTGGTTGTGGTAGGACGGTTCAGTTGCCTGGTAACAGCTGGGAAGAAACTGTCCCTGAATCTGGAGGTGTGCGTTTTCACACTTCTGTACCTTTTGCCTGATGGGAGAGGGGAGAAGAGGGAGTGGCCGGGGTGCGACTGGTCCTTGATTGTGCTGCTGGCCTTGCCGAGGCAGCGTGAGGTGTAGATGGAGTCAATGAAAGGGAGGTTGGTTTGTGCGATGGTCTGGGCTGCGTCCACAATTCCCCAGCGATTTCTTGCGGTCTTGGATGGAGCTGTTCCTAAACCGTGCTGTGATGGATCCTGATAAAATGCTTTCTACGGCGCATCTGTAGAAGTTGGTGGGAGTTGATGGAGGACGTGCCGACCTTCCGAAGCCTTTAGATTCTTAGATTTTTTTAGATTTAGAGATACAGCGCGGAAACAGGCCCTTCGGCCCACCGAGTCCGCGCCGCCCAGCGATCCCCGCACATTAACACTATCCTACACACACTAGGGACAATTTTAACATTTACCCAGTCAAGTAACCTACATACCTGTACGTCTTTGGAGTGTGGGAGGAAACCGAAGATCTCGGAGCAAACCCACGCAGGTCACGGGGAGAATGTACAAACTCCGTACAGACGGCGCCCGTAGTCAGGACCGAACCTGAGTCTCCGGCGCTGCATTCGCTGTAAGGCAGCAACTCTACCGCTGCGCCACCGTGCCTTCTGAGGAAGTGGAGGCGTTGGTGAGCTTTCTTATTCGTTGCATAAGTGTGGGAGGTCCAGGAGAAGATATTGGTGATATTGACTCCTGGGAACCTGAAGTTTTCAACCATCTCTACCTGGGCACTGCCAATGCAAACCTTGAGAATAACTCCTGATTGCTTCTCGTACAGTTTTATCAAACAACATGGCGCTGAGCTACATTTTTCTACAATTTCCATTACTTTTCAACAAAGGGCATTAGATTTCTCATTGAATTGTTAATTTTATATCCAAAATTAATAGATCTTTGATAACTAAAATTAGCACGGGATAAGAAGCAAAAGATGGATTGATGACACCAGAGAACTGATCTTATTGAATTGTGAACGAGGCTCTCGGGAGTAAATGGGTTTCTTTTATTCCTGTTTTCCATTAACAGGATATTAATACTCTCCTGAAGTTAGCATTGAGAGGGTGGGATGACACAGAGGCCCAGCGGTAGATTTGCTGCCTCACAGCGCCAGACACCCGGGTTCGATCCTGACTACAGGGTGCTTGTCTGTACGGAGTTTGTACGTTCTTCCCTTGACCACGTGGGTTGACTTCGGGAGCTCCGGGTTTCCCCCCCACACTCCAAGGGCCTCCTCCTGCACCTATTGTCAATAGACAATAGACAATAGGTGCAGGAGTAGGCCATTCAGCCCTTCGAGCCAGCACCGCCATTCAATGCGATCATGGCTGATCACTCTCAATCAGTACCCCGTTCCTGCCTTCTCCCCATACCCCCTCACTCCGCTTTCCTTTAGAGCTCTATCCAGCTCTCTCTTGAAAGCATCCAACGAACTGGCCTCCACTGCCTTCTGAGGCAGAGAATTCCACACCTTCACCACTCTCTGACTGAAAAAGTTCTTCCTCATCTCCGTTCTAAATGGCCTACCCCTTATTCTTAAACTGTGGCCCCTTGTTCTGGACTCCCCCAACATTGGGAACATGTTTCCTGCCTCTAATGTGTCAAATCCCCTAATTATCTTATATGTTTCAATAAGATCCCCCCTCATCCTTCTAAATTCCAGTGTATACAAGCCTAATTGCTCCAGCCTTTCAACATACGATAGTCCCGCCATTCCGGGAATTAACCTAGTGAACCTATGCTGCACGCCCTCAATAGCAAGAATATCCTTCCTCAAATTTGGAGACCAAAACTGCACACAGTACTCCAGGTGCGGTCTCACTAGGGCCCGGTACAACTGTAGAAGGACCTTTTTGCTGCTATACTCAACTCCTCTTGTTATGAAAGCCAACATTTCATTGGCTTTCTTCACTGCCTGCTGTACCTGCATACTTCCTGAAGAAGGGTCTCGACCCGAAACGTCACCCATTCCTTCTCTCCCGAGATGCTGCCTGACCTGCTGAGTTACTCCAGCATTTTGTGAATAAATCGATTTGTACCAGCATCTGCAGTTATTTTCTTATACATGCTTCCTTTCAGTGACTGATGCACTAGGACACCCAGATCTCGTTGAACATCCCCTCTTCCTAACTTGACACCATTCAGATAATAATCCGCCTTTCTATTCTTACTTCCAAAGTGAATAACCTCACACTTCCATTGTCTATTGCCTTTGGAGTGTGGAAAGGAAACGGAAGATGTCGGAGAAAACCCATGCGGATCACGGGGAGAACGTACAAACTCCGTACAGACAGCACCCATAGTCGGGATGGAACCCGGGTCTCTGGCGCTGCAAGCGCTGTAAGGCAGCAACTCTACCGCTGCGCCACCGTGACCGCCCTACTTGAAAGATTTACGGTTATCACACCTCGTAAACATCTTATTTTAAATTATTTAGAAAAGAAAATGTGAGTATACATCAGCAATTCTCGAGTCGGAGTCCTAAACCAAAAGAACTGAATCCAAGGTTTAATTTACAATTGCTCTGCGGATGAATCCATTCCACCTGACACCCATTCTCCATTTCCTCTTTGTAATATTTCTTCTTAATTGATCCTTGAAAAAGCATCGATCTGGTCTTTAGTTTTCTGTCTGCGGCACTCAGAGTAAACAAAGACGTCCTTGGGTTTCTGTTATTGCTCTTCAAAATTTAATTTTCTTTTATAACTCAAGGTGAGAGATGATAGTTGTGGGAGTTAGAACATTTTTCAGCCAAGGTGCATGGTTTCATGTCGAAGGAGAATGACTGCGTGGAAACAAAGGTCATAAAGTCATAAGTGATACGAGCAGAATTAGGCCATTCGGCCCGTCAAGTCTACTCCGCCATTCAATCATGGCTGATCTATCTCTCCCTCCTAACCCCATTCTCCTGCCTTCTCCCCATAACCCCTGTCGCCCGTACTAATCATGAATCTATCCATCTCTGCCTTAAAAATATCCACTGACTTGGCCTCCCCAGCCTTCTGTGGCAAAGAATTCCACAGATTCACCACCCTCTGACTGAAGAAATTCCTCCTCATCTCCTTCCTAAAAGAACGTCCTTTAATTCTGAGGCTGTGGCCTCTGGTCCTCAACTCTCCCACTAGTGGAAACATCCTCTCCACATCCACTCTATCCAGGCCTTCCACTATTCTGCATGTTTCAATGAGGTCCCCCCTCATTCTTCTAAACTCCAGCGAGTACATGCCCAGTGCCGACAAACGTTTATAGACAATAGACAATAGACAATAGACAATAGACAATAGACAATAGGTGCAGGAGTAGGCCATTCGGCCCTTCGAACCAGCACCGCCATTCAATGTGATCATGGCTGATCATTCTCAATCGGTACCCCCGTTTCTGCCTTCTCCCCATACCCCCTGACTCCGCTATCCTTAAGAGCTCTATCTAGCTCTCTCTTGAAAGCATCCAGAGAATTGGCCTCCACTGCCTTCTGAGGCAGAGAATTCCACAGATTCACAACTCTCTGACTGAAAAAGTTTTTCCTCATCTCCGTTCTAAATGGCCTACCCCTTATTCTTAAACTGTGGCCCCTGGTTCTCACAACTCCCCCTTATCAGACGTTAACCCACTCATTCCTGGGATCGTTCTTGTAAACCTCCTCTGGACCGTCTCCAGAGCCAGCACATCCTTCCTCTGATATGGTGCCCAGAATTGCTCACACTACTCCAATATGCGGCCTGACCAGCACCTTACAGAGCCTCAGCATTACATCCCCTGTGTTTGTATACAAGCCCTCTTGAAATAAATGCTGGCATTGAGTTTGCACTCGGTACAGTCCTTGCTGAATGAGTCATTTGGTCTTTGATTCACATGCTCTGCACATTAAATTGAAAAGAACGCTTCCATGCAATTATTTACAGTTTAGTCACTTTCCTCAATCGCCCATCATGTTGACGGCTCTCAAGCATTTCATGATGTCCTGACAGCTGCCTGCCATCTGGAACGGCCGATCAATAACAGTGTGCAATGTTGCAGGCACTGCTGAGGTAGAGTCAGAGTCACAGACTCACACACAGCATGGAAACACTCCCAACAGTGGGATCGGGTGGCGAATCTGTGGAACTCTTAGTGGAGGACAAGTCAGTGGGTAATTCTAAGGCAGAGATAGATAGATTTGTGATTAGTGCGGGTGTCGGGTTGGGTAGGGTTGCCAACTTCCTCACCCCCAACTACAGAGCAAGGTGACGTCACCGCCCCGCGGCCCATGTGACCTCACCCAGCCAGGGGCCACGTGCTCCCGCTCCACCAATGGCGGCCGCCCGAGGCGGGAAGCGGGTTGCTATGCAACCTCCGTTAGGCAGCGCCCGGGCCTCCGGGCCTACACTGTCCGGGCCTACACTGTCCGGACCTACACTGTCCGGACCTACACTGTCCGGACCTACACTGTCCGGATCTACAATGTCCTGGCCTACAGTGTCCGGGCCTACAATGTCAGGGATTGCCGCGGCCCCCGGCCTACAGTGTCCGGGCCTACAGTGTCCGGGCCTACAATGTCAGGGATTGCCGCGGCCCCCGGCCTACAGTGTCCGGGCCTACAGTGTCCGGGCCTACAGTGTCAGGGTCTACAGTGTCCGGGCCTAGTGCCCGGGCCTACAGTGTCCGGGCCTACAGTAGGTTTACTAGGTTAATTCCCGGAATGGCGGGACTGTCATATGTTGAAAGACTGGAGCGACTAGGCTTGTATACACTGGAATTTAGAAGGGTGAGAGAGGATCTAATCGAAACATACAAGATTATTAAGGGGTTGGACACGTTAGAGGCAGGAAACATGTTCCCAATGTTGGGGGAGTCCAAAACCAGGGGCCGCAGTTTACGAATAAGGGGTAGGCCATTTAGAACTGAAATGAGGAAAAACTTTTTCAGTCAGAGAGTTGTAAATCTGTGGAATTCTCTGTCTCAGAAGGCAGTGGAGGCCAGTTCTCTGAATGCATTCAAGAGAGAGCTGGATAGAACTCTTAAGGATAGCGGAATCAGGGGGTATGGGGAGAAGGCAGGAACGGGGTACTGATTGAGAATGATCAGCCATGATCACATTGAATGGCGGTGCTGGCTCGAAGGGCCTAATGGCCTCCTCCTGCACCTATTTTCTATTGTCTATTGTCTATTGAGACCCTTCGTCAAACTGGTTAGTGATAAGGGAAATGAGAGATATAGACGATGATGTAGAGAGATAAAGCACAATGAATGAAAGACATGCAAAAATGTTATGATGATAAAGGAAACAGGCCATTGTTAGCTGTTTGAAGGGTGAAAACGAGAAGCTGTTGAGACTTGGGTGGGAGAGGGATGGAGAGAGAAGGAATGCCGGGGCTACCTGAAGATAGAGAAATCAATATTCATACCACTGCCCAAGCAAAATATGAGGTGCTGTTTCTCCAATCTGCGTTTTGCCTCACTATGACAGTGGAGGAGGCCCAGGACAGAAAGGTCAGTGTGGGAATGGGGGGGGAGAATTAAAGTGTTTGGCAACCGGGAGATCAGGTAGGTCCAGGCGGACTGAGCGAAGGTGTTCAGCGAAACCCGTACCCTGTACTCAGTGCCTGATTGATGAAGGTCAATGTACCAGAAGCCTTCTTGACCACCCGATCTTCGCGTGACGCCTCTTTCAGCTCTAACCCAGTGAGAACATCGGATTTTGTCTACGGAGCTGGTGGGCCTGTTTCCGCTCTGTATCTCGAAAGGAAACAAAACTATTTTTTAAGAATTGCGCAGAACAACAAGCAATGGGAACAGGAGATTGAAGACAGGACTTCAAAGGTCAAAGAGAAATATCTGAAAGGGAGGCAGTTTTCAGCGGGAAAGCTAGGGGAACAATCAGCTGTCAGCCTCAGGTGAAGACTGGTGTGAACGTTAGGTTTTGAGGGGCTCACCTCTGACTCTTCGGTTCAGATCTTCTCCGCACCTCAGGGAAGTTGTGTAGTGTCTGTCTGCCGTCTATCAAACTGCCCCCCGTCCTGTTCTAAGCCAGCATGGATCTAAAGATAGATTTAAACGGAGTCTTTCAGGAGCTCGAGTCTTCTGGAAGCACTGGAACTCCGATGGGACATTACACTTTAAAGCGAGCTGCTGTTGTAAAAAAATAACACAGCAGATCCACATGCACGAACAACATGGACACAGCCCAGCCCGCTGGTCGGCACGGAACCAGGCCCTTCGGCCCACCCAGCCCGTGCTGACCAGCGATCCCCGCACACTAACGCTCACCTACAGTGACAATTCACAATTTTCACCGAAGTCAATTAATCTACGTGTTTGGAGTGTGGGAGGAAACCGGAACGCCCGGAGAAAACCCATGGGTAGAACGTACAAACTCCGTACGGACAGCACCTGTAGGCAGGATCGAACCCGGGTCTCTGGCGCCGTGAGGCAGCAACTCTAACAGCTGCGCCACCGTGCCGCCATTAAACGTTATTTCGTAGATTTTATTAGATAAATGCTGGAATGCATGAATATGCAGCGAATGGTAAAACATTCATAAATTCATTAGATACTCAGGCAAACTTAAAGTGGGTAAAAGAAAGGGAAATCACGTTTGACAAATTTGCTGGTGTTCGTAGATTTAACAAATTGGAGACAGGGGAGCAAGCAAATGTCATGCATTTGGATTCAGAAAGGCTTAGTTTTTGATTTAGAGATACAGTGTGGAAACAGGCCCTTCGGCCCACTTAGTCCACGCCGGTCAACTATCACCCGTACACGAGTTCCATCCTACACACACCAGGGACAATTTACAGAAGCCAATTAACCTACAAGCCCGCACGTCTTTGGAGTGTGGGAGGAAACCGAAGCACCCGGAGAAAACCAACGCAGGTCACGGGGAGAACGTACAAACTCCGTACGGACAGCACCCCTTAGTCGGGATCGACCGCGGGTCTCTGGCGCTGCATTCGCTGCAAGGCAGCAACTCCAACGCTGCTCATTCAATAAGGCAAGAGGCAAATGGGAAGATATACTAAGCCAATTAACCTACAAACCTGCGCGTCTTTGGAGTGTGGGAGGAAACCGAAGATCTCGGAGAAAACCCACGCAGGTCACGGGGAGAACGTACAAACTCCGTACAGACGGCACCCGTAGTCGGGATCAAACCTGGGTCTCCGGTGCTGCATTCGCTGTAAGGCAGCAACTCTACCGCTGCGCCACCGTGCCGCCCTTTGTCGTTGAGAGAACGCAGATTTGCAAGGAGTACATTCGGGAGCGGTGTGCGTAATCCTCGTCGCCGGAGTCGGGCTTCCCCCCGCGCGGGGGTCCTCCAACATCTCACGGCCTTGGACAGGACCACAGCCTCGCCGAGGTTGGGGGGTCCAAATAATCCAGCCAGTGAGAGGAATCCGGAACGATGTTTGGAGGAACCGAATATCTGATGTTAACGAGTTCCTCTCTCATGAAAGTAATCCCTGTGGGATTTCCATAGACGACACAAATGAACAAACACAGACAAACACAGGTACAGCAGGCAGTGAAGAAATATTCAAATATTAAAATAACATATACAGTTCAATAAAATCAAATCAGAACCCACGACCATAATACAAGGCAAACAATAAACTAATATACAACTATCTTACGCTCCTTGTCAAGGATGCATTCAACCTCCCGCGGGGCCCAGCGGTCCCGTAAATCCCCCAGGGTGCCCCTGGACAGCGCGCGGTCCCTCTCTAACGCCACTCGGGCGCGGACGGACGTGACCCCGGAAAAGGAGCGGGCAGCCGGCTCGGGCAGAGCCCTCTCCCGCCTGGCGCCGTGACTGGCGGATGGCCGGATTGGCCGGGCCCAGGAGCAACCCAACCAGGACATCCTCGGCCCCCCCACCCTCTCCCCTACGCGCAGGGTGTCCAGAGATGAGGGCGGTGGGTGAGAAACGCAGCCAGAAGGCAAGGAGCAGCCCCTTTAGATATTGGAACAGGGGCCGCAACCTCACACACTCCATGTACACGTGGTAGACAGACACACACACTCTATGTACACTTGGTACACACACTCTTCCAGCCTGCAAAGGTTGCAGGCAGCTGGCGAGTCTGTGAACCGCGAGAGAAACGGGTTGCAGGGGACTCCTCGGTGCAAGACCCTCCACCCCAGGCCCCCGATGCTAATGGCATGTTGGCCTTCATAACAAGAGGAGTTGAGTTTAGGAGCAAAGAGGTCCTTCTGCTGTTGGCACAGGGCCCTAGTGAGACTGCACCTGGAGTACTGTGTGCAGTTCTGGTCTCCAAATTTGAGGAATTCCCGGAATGGCGGGACTGTCGTATGTTGAAAGACTGGAGCGACTGAGCTTATATACACTGGAATTTAGAAGGATGAGAGGGGATCATTGAAACATATTAAGGGATTGGACACGTTAGAGGCAGGAAACATGTTCCCAATGTTGGGGGAGTCCAGAACAAGGGGCCACAGTTTAAGAATAAGGGGTAGGCCATTTAGAACTGAGATGAGGAAAAACTTTTTCAGTCAGAGAGTTGTGAATCTGTGGAATTCTCTGCCTCAGAAGGCAGTGGAGGCCAATTCTCTGAATGCATTCAAGAGAGAGCTGGATAGAGCTCTTAAGGATAATGGAGTCAGGGGGTATGGGGAGAAGGCAGGAACGGGGTACTGATTGAGAATGATCAGCCATGATCACAGTGAATGGCGGTGCTGGCTCAAAGGGCTGAATGGCCTCCTCCTGCACCTATTGTCTATTGTGTAAAACAGCAAGGAGCAGTGCACCGTGGCAGCCATCGTTGCCGCCATCTTAGCTCAGGATAGAATTAATGTACGGGTGATCGCTGGTCGGTGGAGACTCGGTGGGCCGAAGGGCCTGTTTCCGCTCCGTATATGGGCGATGGCGTAGCGGGAGAGATGCCGCACGGTGGCGCAGCGGGAGAGATGCCGCACGGTGGCACAGCGGGAGAGATGACGCACGGTGGCGCAGCGGTACAGTTGCTGCCTTACAGCGAATGCAGCGCCAGAGACCCGGGTTCCATCCCGACTACGGGCGCCGTCTGTACGGAGTTTGTACGTTCTTCCCGTGACCCGCGTGGGTTTTCTCCGAGATCTTCGGTTTCCTCCCACACTCCAAAAAAGTGCAGGTTTGTAGGTTAATTGACTGGGTAAATGTAAAAATTGTCCCTGGTGGGTGTAGGAAAGTGTTAATGTGCGGGGATCGCTGGTCGGTAGGTATGTGGGTAATCAGAGTAAAGTTTAGAAGGATGAGGGGGATCTTATTGAAACATATAAGATAATTAGGGGATTGGACACATTAGAGGCAGATAACATGTTCCCAATGTTGGGGGAGTCCAGAACAAGGGGCCACAGTTTGAGAATAAGGGGTAGGCCATTTAGAACGGAGATGAGGAAGAACTTTTTCAGTCAGAGGGTGGTGAAGGTGTGGAATTCTCTGCCTCAGAAGGCAGTGGAGGCCAGTTCGTTGGATGCTTTCAAGAGAGAGCTGGATAGAGCTCTTAAGGATAGCGGAGTGAGGGGGTATGGGGAGAAGGCAGGAACGGGGTACTGATTGAGAGTGATCAGCCATGATCGCATTGAATGGCGGTGCTGGCTCGAAGGGCTGAATGGCCTACTCCTGCACCTATTGTCTATTGTCTATTGTCTATTGTCTATTGTCTATTGAATCCGTGTAGTTACATTGCTTGCCCAGGTTAATGAGGACAAACATGCCTTCATTCAAGACGAGCAGCAGGTATAAGCCTGACAACTATAAGCCAGTTAGCCTGACATCTCCAGTAGTCTGTAGAAGGGTCCCATTTGTCGATTCATTTGTTCTTTATCTCGCTACATCATCGTCTCTCTCTCGTTTCCTTTATCCCTAACCAGTCTGAAGACGGGTCTCGACCCGAAACATCACAAAATCCTTCTCTCCAGAGTCGCTGCCTGTCCCGCTGAGTTCCTCCAGTACTTTGTGTCTTTCTTCAGTTGAAACCAGCATCTTCAGTTCCTTCCTGCGCATCACCGTTAGTTTAGTTTAGTTCAGTTCAGTTTTGTTGAAAGTCACAGGTACAGTGAGAAGCTTTTGTTGCGTGCGAACCAGTCAGCGGAAAGACAACGCGTGATTACAATCGAGCCAGTTACGGTGTACAGATACACAATAAGGGAATAACGTTTAAATTTTAGATTTAGAGATACAGCGCGGAAACAGGCCCTTCGGCCCACCGAGTCCGCGCCGGCCAGCGATCCCCGCACATTAACACTATCCTACACACACTAGGGACAATTTTTATATTTACCCAGTCAATTAACCTACAAACCTGCACGTCTTTGGAGTGTGGGAGGAAACCGAAGATCTCGGAGAAAACCCACACAGGTCACGGGGAGAACGTACAAACTCCGTACAGACGGCGCCCGTAGTCAGGATCGAACCTGAGTCTCCGGCGCTGCATTCGCTGTAAGGCGGCAACTCTACCGCTGCGCCACCGTGCCGTCCTGTGTGTCTGTGTGTGTGTGTATTCATGTTTGTAGTTGAATTGGCTCAGGTGAAATTATAAATTGTCCCTAGTGTGTGTGTGTGTGTGTGTGTGTGTTTAGAGAAATGCGGGAAGATTGTTCCCAATGTTGGGGAAGTCCAGAACCAGGGGTCACAGCTTAAGGATAAGGGGGAAGTCTTTTAGGACCGAGATGAGAAAAAAATTGTTCACACAGAGAGTGGTGAGCCTGTGGAATTCTCTGCCACAGAAGGTAGTTGAGGCCAGTTCATTGGCTATATTTAAGAGGGAGTTAGATGTGGGCCTTGTGGCTAAAGGGATCAGGGGGTATGGAGAGAAGGCAGGTACAGGCTACTGAGCTGGATGATCAGCCATGATCATATTGAATGGCGGTGCAGGCTCGAAGGGCCCAATTCAAAGCCAGCAAAGACCGATCAAGGATAGTCCGAGTGTCACCAAAGAGGTGGATAGTAGTTCAGCACTGCTCTCTGGTTGAGGTAGGATGGTTCAGTTGCCTGATATCAGCCGGGAAGAAACTGTCCCTGACTCTGGAGGTGTGCGGGAGATGGTGTCAGAGAATATTACGATGAACAGGATTTTTTGTTGTTCAGTCGGTCGGAGAGGCAGGAACTAATTAGGAGTCGCCGCCATGGGTTTTGCGCAGGGGAGATTATCCACAACAAACCTCACAGTGTTTTTTTGAGGAGTTCGTAACAAAAATTGAAGAAGGCAGAGCAGGGAGGAAGGAAGCGGGGATCGATTATGAGCAGTGTCTTCTCTTCCCTTGCCACAACTGATGGATATAATGCGCTGTGAAAACCTTAGGAGGCTGCGATCCCGACGTGCAACTAGTTTTCTATCCCTGTTGTTACTTGTGGCCTCTGGTAAAGAATAGGAAATGAATAATTCTCCACAGATAACACACGAACGTTGATCTGGTAACGTTGCCTCCATGATTTATGCCATTCCCCCATTTGAAACTCAAGCGAAGAGGAGTTTACCATCAATTATTCATGTACAAGTGAGGTACAGTTACAATGGAAATCGTGCTTACGGCCTCATCACAGGCTCATGAACTCAAGCGCGCCAAACATAAATTATCCACAAATTGCACATAGATTCTGCAAGTCCGGCACGGTGATGCAGCGGTAGAGTTGCCGCCTTACAGCGAATGCAGCGCCGGAGACCCGGGTTCAATCCCTACTCCGGGTGCTGTCCGTACGGAGTTTGTACGTTCTCCCTGTGACCTGCGTGGGTTTTCTCCGAGATCTTCGGTTTCGGTTTCCTCCCACACTCCAAAGACGTGCAGGCCCACCGGGTCCGCGCCGACCAGCGATCCCCGCACATTAACACCATGCTACACACACTAGGGCCAATTTATACATTTTACCAAGCCAATTAACCTACAATCCTGTACGTCTTTGGAATGTGGGAGGAAACCGAAGATCTCGGAGAAAACCCACGCAGATCACGGGGAGAAAGTACAAAGGTTAATTGGCTCGGTAAAATGTAAAAATTGGCCCTGGTGTGTGTAGGATGGTGTTAATGTGCGGGGATCGCTGGTCGGCGCGGACCCGGTGGGCCGAAAGGGCCTGTTTCCACGCTGTATCTCTAAACTAAACTAAACTAACCCGTATAAGAAAACAAGTAAGGCAGGAACTCTACCGCTGTGCCACTGTGTCTGTGAATTTGAGATGATTCCATGAAGAATTGGAGTTTGAGTTTGACTTTAGTTTATCTTTCACTGAGTCCACGCCAATCATTGATCACCCGTTCACCCCGTGATCTTTGGGTCAATCGGACACTGTTCTTCGGCACGGTGGCACAGCGGTAGAGTTGCTGCCTTACAGCGAATGCAGCGCCGGAGACCCAGGTTCGATCCTGACTACGGGAGCCGTCTGTACGGAGTTTGTACGTTCTCCCCGTGACCTGCGTGGGTTTTCTCCGAGATCTTCGGTTTCCTCCCACACTCCAAAGACGTGCAGGTTTGTAGGTTAATTGGCTGGGCAAATGTAAAAATTGTCCCGAGTGGGTGTAGGATAGTGTTAGTGTGCGGGGATCGCTGGGCGGTGCGGACCCGGTGGGCCGAAGGGCCTGTTTCTGCGCTGTATCTCTAAATCTAAAAAAAAAATCTAAATCTTAATCTATTCAATTCAATGCATAAATCTTCAGGGGCATTAGTTTAGTTTAGTTTAGTTTAGTTTAATTTAGTTTAGTTTAGTTTAGTTGAGTTGATTGACACGTGTACCGAGGTACAGTGAAAGGCTTTTATTGTGTGATAACCAGTCAGCGGAAAACCCAGGACCGAAAGGCCAGTGTGGGAATTGGAGAGGGAGTTAAAGTGTTTAGCAACCGAGAGACCAGGTAGGTTTAGGCGGACTGAGCCTTAATACATTAATACATGTCATGCACTTTGTACTTTGAAGAAAAAACTCCTCATGTCTGTTTGATTAATGTCTCATCGTTTTTGTGTTTTCCAGTTCCTTTGGGGCATGTTTATGAGCGGTCCCTCCACGGCAGGGTTTATTGAATAATTGTCCAATACGCCAGATCCAGGCATCCTTCACAGAAGGTAAACTCCGGAAATGACCAACTTAGAGAGTCCTGCATTGGATTAAAGGCCCCGTGATCTTTGGGTCAATCAGACACTGTTCTGCATCAAACCATAGAAGAAATCTTAATCTACTCAATTCAATGCATATATCTTCAGGGGTTATTAGTTTAGTTTAGTTTAGTTTGGAGATACAGCGCGGAAACAGGCCCTTCAGCCCACCGAGTCCGCGCCGACCAGCGATCCCCGCGCACTAACACTGTCCTACACACATTTGGAGACAATTTACATTCATACCAAGCCAATCAACTGACAAATCTGTACGTCTTCTGAGCGCGGGAGGGAACTGAAGATCTCGGAGAAAACCCACGCTGGTCACGGGGAGAACGTACAAACTCCGTACAGACAGCGCCCGTAGTCGGGATCGAACCCGGGTCTCTGGTGCTATAAGCGCTGTGAGGTAGCAACTCTACCGCTGCGCCACCGTGATCACCACCGTTGTCTGTCAAAAAGTTCGCTGGACGGGTGTCAGGGCGGATGGCAGGAGAATGGGGTTGGGAGGGAGAGTTAGATCAGCCACGATTGAATGGCAAGGTAGACTTGATGGGCCGAATGGCCTAATCCTGCTCCTGTCACTTACGAATTTATGAACTTCTGACTAAAGGGATTTGTGCACAAGTTAAAATTCCAGCAATGGGGGAAGAAAGGGTTTGGTTTAACCGCGTTTGGGACCCGCTTTGTGCAGTCTTCCAAACGGACTTTGCTGGACCCACGTCCCCACACTGGAGTTCCTGTTGGTAAATTAATAAAAGATCACAAATGTATTTTAAACAATAGAGCGTGCCTTCCTCGTGAATATGAAAACACTTCAGACCGTTGGATGAATTTCCTCCGCACTGTTTTGAAGAATCGATTTTCTTTGCAGTTGTGTGTGGAAATTGTTAAACTGGATGAATGAGATTCGGAATTCAACTAAAAGAACAAATATAGTCAAATTTGATGACGGAATTCAATGAAGGCCCTTAATCCCTGCCAACACTCGGCCCCGAGTGCTAAATCTGTTATTTATCTCGGCGAGATCCGAACAAAAAAAAAAACAGCAAACTCAAAAATAACCTTTAAAATGATGTGATTAGAATATAATGTCAGGGCCAATATGTCAACAATCTTACTTGAATTGCAGACAGGCAAAGCTTTTATCTCCACTCTAATGTATTTGCCGTTTCCCACATGATATAATTTCTCTGTGAAGTTCTCCGGGATTTTATAATGTTTATGTTTCTTCACTTTATGGATGTTAATGTTTGGCAACGTTGAGCAGTAAAGTGAAAAATATTGGACTGAGATTTTAGAAGACGTTCATCGAAACAGAGAAAATAGGTGCAGGAGGAGGCCATTTGGCCCTTCGAGCCGGCACCGCCATTCATTGTGATCGTGGCTGATCGTCCACAATCAGTAACCCGTGCCTGCCTTCTCCCCATACCCCTTGATTCCACTAGCCCCTAGAGCTCTATCTAACTCTCTTTTAAATTCATCCAGTGAATTGACCTCCACTGCCTTCCGTGGCAGAGAATTCCACAAATTTACAACTCTCTGGGTGAAAAAGTTTCTTCTCACCTCAGTTTTAAATGGCCTCCCCTTTATTCTTCGACTGTGTGTGGCCCCTGGTTCTGGACTCCCCCAACATTGGGAACATTTTTCCTGCATCAAGCTTGTCCAGTCCTTTTACAATTTTTTTACGTCTCTATAAGATCCCCTCTCATCCTTCTAAACTCCAGTGAATACAAGCCCAGTCTTTCCAATCTTTCCTCATATGACAGTCCTGCCATCCCGGGGATTAACCTGGTGAACCTATTCTGCACTGCCTCAATAGCAAGGATGTCCTTCCTCAAATTTGGAGACCAAAACGGCACACAATATTCCAGATGCGGCATCACCAGGGCCCTGTACAACTGCAGAAGGAGCTCTTTACTCCGATACTCAGGCCTATAATGAGATAAGGATTTTGTAAGAGAGGAGATGTGGCACTAATACTGCCATTGTCACCATCCGAGTCTTCATTAAGTGCACTGGACACAATAACCAGAGGACTTAGGTTTAAGATAAAGGTGGAAAGATTTTATAGGAATCTGAAGGATAACTTTTTCACACACATTACCTTAAACCTATGTCCTCTGGTTCTCAATTCCCCTATGCTGGGCAAAAGCCACTGTGCGTTTACCCAATCTATTCCGACATTTAGAGGATTAAATTCCTTTTCCCCTTCACCTTAAGCGTCCCTCCTCTGGTTCTCGACTCCCCCTACTCTGAGCAAAACAATAGACAATAGACAATAGGTGCAGGGAGTAGGCCATTCGGCCCTTCGAGCCAGCACCACCATTCAATGTGATCATAGCTGATCATTCTCAGTACCCTGTTCCTGCCTTCTCCCCGTACCCCATGACTCCGCTATCCTTAAGCTCTATCTAGCTCTCTCTTGAAAGCATCCAGAGAATTGGCCTCCACTGCCTTCTGAGGCCGAGAAGAGACTCTGTGTGTCTACCCTATCTATTCCCTTCGTGACTTAGTACACCTCTACAAGATCACCCCCTCGACCTCCTGCGCTCCAATGATTCACGTTAAAAGCAGGGCAGGATAAAGGCATACCACTCAAAGCCGCTATCCCTGTCCAGGTTGGCAGAGGATGTCTGAGTGCCTTTGAAGGTTCTCTGTGTTGACACAGCTGAGAAAACGCATGCCAAAGAAATCTGAGTGATAAAAGACAATGACGTTGAGTTGGTTGTGTCTAAGGTTACAAACTGGTGATCTGTTTTGATGTGTATAAACATTTGGAATGTAAAGCACGACTGTGGAGCTATTGACTAGTTTCCCGTGTGTGTGTGTGTGTGTGTGTGTGTGTGTGTGTGTGTGTGTGTGTGTGTGTGTGTGTGTGTGTGTGTGTGTGTGTGTGCGCTGTATCTCTTAGATTTAGAGATACAGCGCAGAAACAGGCCCTTCGGCCCACCAAGTCCGCGCCGCCCAGCGATCCCCGCACATTAACACTATCCTACACACACTAGGGACAATTTTTACATTTACCCAGTCAATTAACCTACATACCTGTACGTCTTTGGAGTGTGGGAGGAAACCGAAGATTTCGGAGAAAACCCACGCAGGTCATGGAGAGAAGGTACAAACTCCGTACGGACAGCGCCCGTAGTCGGGATCGAACCTGAGTCTCCGGCGCTGCATTCGCTGTAAGGCAGCAACTCTACCGCTGCGCCACCGTGCCGCCCTGTGTGTCTGTGTGTGTGTGTATTCATGTTTGTAGTTGAATTGGCTCAGGTAAAATTATAAATTGTCCCTAGTGTGTGTGTGTGTGTGTGTATGTGTATGTTTAGAGAAATAGGCCCTTCAGCCCACCGAGTCCGTGCCGACCAGCGATCACCCCGCAGATTAACACCATCCCACACACACACACACACACACACACACACACACACACACACACACACACACACACACACACACACACACACACACACACACACACACACACACACACACACACACACTAGGGACAATTTACTATTTTACCTAAGCTAATACAAATACAAACCTGCACGACTTTGTGGAGTGTGGGAGGAAACCGGAGCACCCGGAGAAAACCCACATGGTCCCTGGGAGAACGTACAAACTCCGTACAGACAGCATCCATAGTTAGGATCGAACCCGGGTCTCTGGCGCTGTGAGGCAGCAACTCTACCACTGCCCTGCCTTGTATTCAAGACAGAATATTGGAAGCAAAATTCAGATACCTTCACTATAATTTTATTACCTATTTCTCCACTTGTTACAAACCTGTTGTGTTGCTGCTACAAGAAATAATTTCATTCTTCAGTATCGGTACATATGACAATAAAACTCTCTTGACTATTGACCTTTGATGAATGATTAAGTTGGAAGCATTTTATCGGGATGCATCACAGCCTGGTTTGGGAAACAGCTCCATCCAAGACCGCAAGAAATTGCAAACGTAATTGTGGACGCAGCCCAGACCATCACACAAACCAACCTCCCTTCCATCGACTCCATCTACACCTCACGCTGCCTCGGCAAGGCCAGCAGCACAATCAAGGACCAGTCTCACCCCGGCCACTCCCTCTTCTCCCCTCTCCCATCGGGTAAGAGGTACAGAAGTGTGAAAACGCACACCTCCAGATTCAGGGACAGTTTCTTCCCAGCTGTTATCAGGCAACTGAACCATCCTACCACAACCAGAGAGCAGTGCTGAACTACTATCTACCTCATTGGAGACCTTTGAACTACCTTTAATCGGACTTTATATTGCACTAGATGTGGCCCCCTTTATCCTTTATCTGTGCACTCTGATGATTGTAATCATGTGCAGTCATTTAGTTTAGTTTATTATAGTTGCCTATTGAGGGCGAGCAGCATAGGTTCACTAGGTTAATTCCCGGAATGGCGGGACTGTCATATGTTGAAAGACTGGAGCGACTGGAATTTAGAAGGATGAGAGGGGATCTTATCGAAACATATAAGATTATTAAGGGGTTGGACACATTAGAGGCAGGAAACATGTTCTCAATGTTGGGGGAGTCCAGAACCGGGTTTAAGAATAAGGGGTAGGCCATTTAGAACGGAGATGAGGAAAAACTTTTTCATTCAGAGAGTTGTAAATCTGTGGAATTCTCTGCCTCAGAAGGCAGTGGAGGCCAATTCTCTGAATGCATTCAAGAGAGAGCTAGATAGAGCTCTTAAGGATAGCAGAGTCAGGAGGTATGGGGAGAAGGCAGGAACGGGGTACTGATTGAGAATGATCAGCCATGATCACATTGAATGGGGTGCTGGCTCGAAGGACCGAATGGCCTCCTCCTGCACCTATTGTCTATTGTCTATTGTTTATTGTATCATGTACCGTGGTACAGTGAAAGGCTTTTGTTTTTGCCCTATCCTTTATGATGACTTGGATGATGACAATGACAGTATTAGTGCCACATCTACTCTGTTTCAAAATCCTTGTCTCATTTTAGGCCCGACCTTCACCTGGTTTCTCGTCCAATATTTTTCCTTTAAGGCTCCACACTGCCACACATTAATTAGTTTAGTTTAGCTTAGTTTAGAGATACAGCACGGCAACAGGCCCTTCAACCCACCGAGTCCATGCCGACCAGTGATCCCCGCACATAACACCATCCTATACCCACTAGGGACAATTTTTACAATGATACCAAGCCAATTAACCTACAAACCTGCATGTTTTTGGAGTGTGGGAGGAAACCGGAAATCTCGGAGTAAACCCCCGCAGGACACGGGGAGAACGTACAAACTCCGTACAGGCAGCGCCCGTAGTCGGGATGGAACCTGGGTCTCCGGCGCTGCATTCGCTGTAAGGCAGCAACTCTACCGCTGCGCCACCGTGCTACCCTTAATCTGAGGGGTAACTTTGAAAAGGAAAAAGGAGTTGACGTTTAGATGAAAGATCCCGACCCAAAAATTCTGCACTGTGGTGCAATGGTAGAGTTGTTGCCTTACAGCGTCGGAGACCCGGGTTCGATCCCGACTACGGGTGCTGTCTGTACGGAGTTTGCACGTTCTCCCCGTGACCTGTGTGGGTTTTCCTCAAAATCTTCCGTTTTCTCCCACACTCCAAAGACGTGCAGGTTTGCAGGTTAATTGGCTCAGTATAAATGTAAATTGTCCCCCGTGAGTGCAGGGTAGTATTAGTGTGCGGGGATCGCTGGTTGGCGCAGACGCGGTGGGCCGAAGGGCCTGTTTCTACGCTGTATCTCTAAACTCAGTGAATATTTTTTGAAGGCAGAGATAGATAGATTCTTGATTAGTGCGGATGTCAGGGGTTATGGGGAGAAGGCAGGAGAATGGGGTTCGGAGGGAGAGATATTTATTCACAAAATGCTGTAGTAACCAAGCGGGTCAGGCAGCATCTCAGGAGAGAAGGAATGGGTGACGTTTCGGGTCGAGACCCTTCTTCAGACTGATGTCGGGGGGGCGGGACAAAGGAAGGATATAGGTGGAGACAGGAAGATAGAGGGAGAACTGGGAAGGGGGAAGGGAAGAGAGGGACAGAGGAACTATCTAAAGTTGGAGAAGTCGATGTTCATACCACTGGGCTGCAAGCTGCCCAGGTAAAATATGAGGTGCTGTTCCTCCAATTTCCGGTGGGTCTCACTATGGCACTGGAGGAGGCCCATGACAGAAAGGTCAGACTGGAAGTGGGAGGGGGAGTTGAAGTGCTCGGCCACCGGGAGACCAGTTTGGCCAACGCGGACCGAGCGCAGGTGTTGAGCGAAGCGATCGCCGAGCCTGCGTTTGGTTTCGCCGATGTAAATAAGCTGACACCTGGAGCAGCGGATGCAATAGGTGAGGTTGGAGGAGGTGCAGGTGAACCTCTGTCTCACCTGGAAAGGCTGTTTGGGTCCTTGGATGGAGTTGAGGGGGGAGATAAAGGGACAGGTGTTGCAACTCGTGCGGTTGCAGGGGAAAGTCCCTGGGTGGTTTGGGTAGGGAGGGACGAGTGGACCAGGGAGTTACTGAGGGAACAGTCTCTGCAGAACGCTGAGAGGGGAGGGGATGGGAAGATATGGCCAGTATGAGATAGATCAGCCGTGATCGAAGGGTGGAGTAGACCTGATGGCCTAATTCTACCCCTATCACTTATGTCCTTATGACTAAATTAAACTGAGGGTGTCTAGCCCGAAACGAAACGTCGCTTATTCATATTATTCTAACTTGGCTTGCCCACCAAGTTAATCCAACGCTTTGTGTCTTTTTCTTTTCGTCTACACCAGCATCGGTAGTCCCTCCCGTCTCCATCTCTCTGGAAAGTGCCCTAATTGTCTCATCACTGTGAGAGTGAGACCATGCTGTGCTCTCTGCTGCAGAGGCTGCAAATCTCGAGTGCTCCACTGCCTCTGAACCCTGGGGTTGTGAAGGCAACCAGACTTCTTTCCCATTTAGTTGCTAATTTCCCTGTTTGCTTATTCCAGGCCTGGAGGTTGAGAGAGAGAGAGAGGAGTGCACTAATTTGCATCGCGCCATCAACCCGTTCTGTTCAAAATCAGACCTCAGCATCTTGTGGTAACGTGGAAACTGTAGGCATCATGGGTTTAAACGTTGTACATTTCCCGAGGCTCTCTGGTTTATAGAGCCGTAGTCATGGAGAGTCATAGAGTGATGATACAGTGTGGAAACAGGGCCCTTCGGCCCAACCTGCCCGCGCCGGCCAACAATGTCCCAGCTACTCTAGTCCCACCTGCCCGCGCTTGGTCCATATCCCTCCAAACCCGTCCTATCCATGTACCTGTCCAACTGTTTCTTAAATGTTGGGATAGTCCCAGCTTCAACCACCTCCTCCGGCAGCTCGTTCCATACACCCACCACCCTTTGTGTGGAAAAAATTACCCCTCAGATTTCTATTTATCTCTTTTCCCCTTCACCTCGAAGCTAAGTCCTCTGGTCCTCGTTTTTGTCTCCGGATTCTGCCATGCTTTAAACTAGCCTCGGTGTAGAAGCATGGAACTGCAGATGCTGGTTGGGACTCAAAAGGACAACAAGTGTTGGAGTAACTCAACCGGTCAGGCAGCGTCTCTGGAGAACATGGATAGATCAGAAGGTCATAAGTGACAGGAGTACAATTAGGCTGTTCGGCCCATCGAGTCTACTCCGCCATTCGGTCATGGCTGATCTATCTCTCCCCATTCTCCTGCCTTCTCCCAATAACATCCAATGGCAAGGAACCTTCCTTCAGCAATAACGTTAACGTTGACGTTGATCGTCAATAACATTGACATTGATCGTCAATGACGTTGATCGTCAATAACGTTGATGTTGATCAATAACGTTGACGTTGATCGTCAATAACGTTGACATTGATCAATAACGTTGACGTTGACGTTGATTGTCCATAACATTGACGTTAATCAATAACGTTGACGCTGATCGTCAATAACGTTGACGTTGATCAATAACGTTGACGTTGATCGTCAATAACGTTGACGTTGATCGTCAATAACGTTGACGTTGATCGTCAATAACGTTGACGTTGATCAATAACGTTGACGTTGATAAATAACGTTGACATTGATCAATAACGTTGACATTGATCGTCAAGAACGTTGGGAAGCCCCAAGGACGTACGTGTTGTGATTTTAACCGAGCTCCTCTCAACATCCTTCTTCTGATGCACATTAATACGCCCGAGTTTTGTGTTAATTGCTTTTTTGCTTGTTAGATTTTATGTTAATCAGCAGTTAATTGGGAATGCAAATTTGCTCCACAAGTGACTTGATTTGCACATTGTGCTAATTCTCTGCAATTGACACTATTTTAGGAGTGTCAGGGAGTTAAAGTTTCAGGAGCGCCGACAGAACCTGGAAGAAAATTGATTCGGGGCGAAACCAACTGTTCATTGGGCACAGTGGTGCCATGGAAGAAACGTGGAACTGCAGACGCCAGCTCAAAAAGAAAAAGACACAAAGTGCTGGAGTAACTTTAGTTGAATTCAGCTCAATGTCAGGTACACCGAAGTACAGTGACAAGCTTTTAGTTTAGGAATAGTAGTAGACATTAGACAATAGACAATAGACAACAGACAATAGACAATAGACAATAGACAATAGACAATAGACAGTAGACAATAGACAATAGACAATAGACAATAGACAATAGACAATAGACAATAGACACTAGACACTAGACAACAGACAATAGACAATAGACAACAGACAATAGACAATAGACAATAGACAATAGACAATAGACTAGACAATAGACAACAGACAATAGACCATAGATAATAGACAATAGACAACAGACAATAGACAATAGACAATAGACAATAGACAATAGACAATAGACAATAGACAATAGATAATAGACAATAGACAATAGACAATAGACAATGGACAATAGGTGCAGGAGGAGGCCATTCAGTCCTTCGAGCCAGCACCGCCATTCAATGTGATCATGGCTGATCATTCTCAATCAGTACCCCGTTCCTGCCTTCTCCCCATACCCCCTGACTCCGCTATCCTTAACAGCTCTATCCAGCTCTCTCTTGAATGCATTCAGAAAATTGGCCTCCACTACCTTCTGAGGCAGAGAATTCCACAGATTTACAACTCTCTGACTGAAAAGGTTTTTCCTCATCTCCGTTCTAAACGGCCTACCCCTTATTCTTAAACTGTGGCCCCTGGTTCTGGACTCCCCCAACATTGGGAACATGTTTCCTGCCTCTAACGTGTCCAACCCCTTAATAATCTTATATGTTTCGATAGTGTAGGAAAATAACTGCAGATGCTGGTACAAATTGAAGGTATCACAAAATGCTGGAGTAACTCAGCGGGTCAGGCAGCATCACAAAATGCTGGGGTAACTCAGCGGGTCAGGCAGCATCATGTCAGTCTGAAGAAGGGTCTCGACCCGAAATGTCACCCATTCCTTCTCTCCAGAGATGCTGCCTGACCCGCTGAGTTACTCCAGCATTTTGTGATACCTAAGCTTTTAGTTTAGTTTAGTTTAGAGATAAGGCACGGAAACTGGCCCCTCGACCCACCGAGTCGCTGCCGACCAGCGATCCCCGCACACTCGCGCTATCCTACACACACACACACACCAGGGACAATTTGCGTTTATACCAAGCCGATTAACCTACAAACCTGTGGGAGGAATCCAAAGATCTCGGTGAAAAACCACGCAGGTCACGGGGAGAACCTACAAACTCCGTACAGGCAGCACCTGTATTCGGCCATGATCATATTGAATGGCGGTGATGGCTCGAAGGGCCGAATGGGTCTCCGGCGCTGTGAGGCACCAACTTTATGGTGTCACGGGGGCGAACGTACAAACTCCGTACAGACAGCGTCCGTAGTCGGGATCGAACCCGGATCTCTGGCGCTGTGAGCGCTGTAAGGCAGCAACTCTACCACTGCGCCACCGTGACCGCCACTGTTATCTGTCAAAAAAGTTAGCTGGACAGGTGTCGGGGGTTATGGGGAGAAGGCAGGAGAATGGTGTCTGGAGGGAGCGATAGATCAGCCCTGATCAGTAGACTTGATGGGCCGAATGGCCTAATTCTGCTCCTATCACTTATGTATTTATGAACCTCTGGCTAAAGGGATTTGTGCAAAAGTTAAAATTCTAACAATGAAGGAAGAAAGCATTTGGTTTAACCCCCGCGTTTGGGAATCGAGCCCGGGGTCAATAGACAATAGACAATAGGTGCAGGAGGAGGCCATTCGGCCCTTTGAGCCAGCACCGCCATTCAATGTGATCATGGCTGATCATTCTCAATCAGTACCCCGTTCCTGCCTTCTCCCCATACCCCCTGACTCCGCTATCCTTAAGAGCTCTATCTAGCTTTCTCTTGAATGCATTCAGAGAATTGGCCTCCACTGCCTTCTGTGGCAGAAAATTCCACAGATTTACAACTCTCTGACTGAAAAAGTTTTTCCTCATCTCAGTTCTAAATGGCCTACCCCTTATTCTTAAACTGTGGCCCCTTGTTCTGGACTCCCCCAACATTGGGAACATGTTTCCTGCCTCTAACGTGTCCAACCCCTTAATAATCTTATACGTTTCGATAAGATCTTCTCTCATCCTTCTAAATTCCAGTGTATACAAGCCTAGTCGCTCCAGTCTTTCAACATATGACAGTCCCACCACTCCGGGAATTAACCTAGTAAACCTACGCTGCACGCCCTCAATAGCAAGAATATCCTTCCTCAAATTTGGAGACCAAAACTGCACACAGTACTCCAGGTGTGGGGTGTCAGAGGTTATGGAGAGAAGGCAGTAGAATGGGGTCAGGAGGGAGCGATCGATCAGCCATGATTGAATGGCTGAGTAGACTTGATGGGCCGAATGGCCTAATTCTGCTCCTATCACTTATGTATTTATGAACTTCTGGCTAAAGGGATTTTTGCACAAGTTAAAACTCTAACAATGAAGGAAGAAAGCATTTGGTTTAACCCCCGCGTTTGGGAATCGAGCCCGTGGTCTCCGGCGCCGCATTCGCTGTGAGGCCGCAACTCTACCGCTGCGCCACCGTGCCGCCCTTAAACCCGGCTTGGGGTGCTGTCTGCACGGAGTTTGGAACGTTCTGGAGCCGGGATGTACGCTGCCGCCCATCCCCCTCCCAGCCAGCCACAGCGTTAAGCTCAGAAGCACGGCTCTCGAAGACAGACGCAAAAATGCTGGAGTAACTCAGCGGGACAGGCAGCACCTCTGGAGAGAAGGAACGGGGGACGTTTTGGGGTCGAGACTCCTTCACTCCAGAGATGCCGCCTGTCCCGCTGAGTTACTCCAGCTTTTTTAGTGTGTGTGTCTATCTTCGGTTCAAAACCAGCGCCGGCAGTTCTTTCCTGCACCAGTCCGCGCTCTCCACAGGGAACCCACCGGTCCTTTCATCGACTATAAAAGGCCCACAGCATCCACTGCCAGACGCAGGGCTCATGCGAAATATCAAGTCAGTATTGAGCGGCTGTTGAGAAAATCAGTTGCAGTCATCGCTCCTTGTTTAATCCCCAGGAGAGCTTCGTTTCATCCATCACCAAGGCTCCTAATGATCGACATTCCGTGTGCCAATTCTTATTACACACTTTATTAAGCTGTCAGCTCGACTTTGGGCTTGTCAACGCTCTTTCACTGTGCCTTCCCCACCATCAGGTTAATGCAAACGACATTGCCCCGTCTTAAAAATGGAAACGTAGGAAATAGGTGCAGGAGGAGGCCATTCGGCCCTTCCAGCCAGCACCGCCATTCATTGTGATCATTGTGATCACCGGTCACAGCTTAAGGATAAGGGGGAAGTCTTTTAGGACCCAGATGAGAAAACATTTCTTCACACAGAGTGGTGAGTCTGTGGAATTCTCTGCCACAGAAGGTAGTTGAGGCCAGTTCATTGGCTATATTTAAGAGGGAGTTAGATGTGGCTCTTGTGGCTAAAGGAATCAGGGGGTATGGAGAGAAGGCAGGTACAGGTTACTGAGCTGGATGATCAGGCATGATCATATTGAATGGCGGTGCAGGCTCAAAGGACCGAATGGCCTACTCCTGCACCTACTTTCTATGTTTCTATGTTTCTATGGCTGATCGTCCACAATCAGTAACCCGTGCCTGCCTTCTCCCCATATCCCTTGATTCCGCTAGCCCCTAGAGCTCTAACTAACTCTCTTTTAAATTCATCCAGTGAATTGGCCTCCACTGCCCTCTGAGGCAGAGAATTCCACAAATTCACAGCTCTCTGGGTGAAAAAGCTTTTTTTTCTCACCTCAGTTTTAAATGGCCTCCCCTTTATTCTTAGACTGTGGGTGGCCCCTGGTTCTGAACTCCCCCAACATTGGGAACATTTTTTCCTGCATCGAGCTTATCCAGTCCTTTTATCATTTTATACGACAGTTTTAAAGGCAGATCCATCGCCAAGCTACAGGTGCTTGGCACACCCAACAGAAATCTAGGCCCATTTGGCAAGGATGTTTCTGCAATCCTGGTTTGACCCAGTGAAGGTTTCATTAGCAAGGCCAACTCAAACAAGAGAACCACAAGTCCAGTGGCTGGTGAGTTAAAATGGAGTGCGTGGAGATTTCTTTTCACAGAGAGTGGTGCTGCCACTAGCGGGAGAGTCTAGGACCAGAGGTCACAGCCCCAGAATTGAAGGATGTTCCTTTAGGAAGGAGACGAGGAGGAATTTGTTTAGTCAGAGGTTGGTGGTGAATCTGTGGAATTCATTGCCACAGAAGGCTGTGGAGTAGGGTTGCCAACTTTCTCACTCCCAAATAATGTAGGTCCTCCGGGCCTACAGTGTCCGGGCCTACAGTGTCCGGGCCTACAGTGTCCGGGCCTACACGGTCTGGGCCTACAGCGGCCCCCCGGGCCTAAAGTGTCCGGGCCTACAGTGTCCGGGCCTACAGTGTCCGGGCCTACAGTGTCGGGGCCAACAGCGGGCTCCGGGCCTATTACGGGACAAGGGCGGTCCCATACGGAACAAACCAATTTAGCCTAATATACGGGATGTCCCGGCTAATACGGGACAGTTGGCAACACTACTGTGGAGGTCAAGTCAATGGATATTTTTAAGGCCGAGATAGTTAGATTCTTGATTAGGACACATGCCAGGGGTTATGGGGAGAAGGCAGGAGAATGGGGTTAGGAGATAGAGATAGATCAGCCATGATTGAATGGGGGAGAAGACTTGATGGGCCAAATGGCCTCATTCTGTTCCTATCACTTATGAACATGAATCTCTGGAGTTCTCTGCCCCAAGTTTAGGTTTAGGTTTATTATTGTAATGTCATAAGCATTTAATGTGAACTTTACTTTACAGACTTTAGAGGTGCAGCGCAGAAACAGATCCTTCGGCCCACTGAGTCCACACCGACCAGCGATCCCCGCACACTAGCACTGTCCCACGCCCACTAGAGACAACCTACAAATATATCAAGCCAGGTAACCTACAAAACCTGTACGTCTTTGGAGTGTGGGAGGAAAGGGAGATCCCGGAGAAAAGTCACGCAGGTCACGGGGAGAACAGACAAACTCCACACAGGCAGCACCAGAGGTCAGGATCGAACCTGGGTCTCTGGCGCTGTGAGGCAGCAGTTGTACCAATTGCCTTCAGGCAGCACAGTGAAGCATTGTTGCTACTGGTTTGCATTCTAAACTAAGCAGAATTCTATAGACCGATGCTGGAGAATGAGATTAGTACAGATGGCCATTATGGGCATAATGGGCCGAAGGGCCTGTTTCAGTGCTGAACAAATCTATGACTTATTACTAAGAAGTTATTAGGCCGATACGCAATCATAAAGTTCAGCTTAGTATCGAATGCAAAACAGGTGCAAGTGCAGTTAGAATTATACATTTTACTCTATGGAATAAAAATGAATCACAGGAGCTGGTTTATACCAAAGATAGACACAAAGTGCTGGGTGTCACGGTGGCGCAGCGGTAGAGTCGCTGCCTTACAGTGCTTGCAGCATCAGAGACCCGGGTTTGATCCCGACTACGGGCGCTGTCTGCGCGGAGTTTGTACGTTCTCCCCGTGACCTGCGTGGGTTTTCTCCAAGATCTTCGGTTTCCTCCCGCACTCCAAAGACGTGCAGGTTTGTAGGTTAATTGGCTCGGTAAAATGTAAAAATTGTCCCTAGTAGTTGTAGGATGGCGTTAATATGCGGGGATCGCAGGTCGGCGCGGACCCAGTGGGCCGAAGGGCCTGTTGCCGCGCCGTACCTCTAAACTAAACCTCAGAGGGGCCAGGCAGTGTCTCTGGAGAAAATGGATGGGTGACGTTTTGGGTCGGGACCCATCTTCAGACTGAATAGTCTTCGACTTAACGAATAGTGAAAGGCCTGGATAGAGTGGATGTGGAGAGGATGTTTCCACTAGTGGGAGAGTCTAGGACCAGAGGGCACAGCCTCAGAATAAAAAGACGTACCTTTAGGAAGGAGATGAGGAGGAATTTCTTTAGTCAGAGGGTGGCGAATCTGTGGGATCCATTGCCACAGGATGGTGTGGAGGCTAAGTCAGTGGATATTTTTATTGTGGAGATTGACAAACTTTGATTAGTAAGGGTGTCAGAGGTTATGGAGATAGGTAATGGTGTTAAGGGTTACAGGGAGAAGGCAGGGGAATGGGGTTGAGAGGGAAAGATAGATCAGCCATGATTGAATGGCGGAGTAGACTCGATGGGCCGAATGGCCTACTTTTGCTTCTATGACTAATGAACATAAATTTATATTTTCAGTTTTCAGTACATTTCAGTTTTCAGTACATGTGGCAATTTTAACACTTGACTCCTGACTCTAGAGTCTCTGGGTGGAGAATTCCAGAGATTCACCACCCTCTGTGAGAAGATAAATTTATAAGTTTGTAAGTTATAAGAGCAGAAGTAGGCCATTCATCCATCAAGTCTACTCTGCCATTCAATCATGGCTGATCTATCTTTCCCTCTCAACCCCATTCCCCTGCCTTCTCCCTGTAACCCTTAACACCATTACCTATCTCCATAACCTCTGACACCCTTACTAATCAAAGTTTGTCAATCTCCACAATAAAAATATCTCCCTCCCAACCCCATTCTCCTGCCTTCTCCCCGTAACCTCTGACACCCGTACCAATCCACAATCTATCTGTCTCTGCCTTAAAAATATCCACTGACTTGGCCTCCACAGCCTTCTGTGGCAATAAATCCTGCAGATTCACCATAACCATCAGTCTGAACAAGGGTCTCGACCCGAAACGTCGCCCATTCCTTCTCTCCTGAGATGCTGCCTGACCCGCTGAGTTACTCCAGCATTTTGTGAATAAATACCTTCGATTTGTACCAGCATCTGCAGTTATTTTCTTATATTATATAACCAATTAGGTGGTCTGTCAATCTCTGCACGTGGGCCGATGGGCCGAATGGCCTACTTCTGCTCCTGTGACCTATCAACTTATGAACTGTCGACGTTCCCCGGGGATGCTGCCTGACCCGCTGAGTGACTCCACCATTTTGAGTTCCGTCGTTTGCACTTAGAGTAACCCAGAGCTGACAGTGAAGTCATTATAATGGATTGGCCTCCATGAATCTCAAGAGGAAACTCCCACAAGCCCACCAGATGGGCAACCAGTCGGAATGAGAGCCCTTTATTACTTTTGAAGTCTTTTTGAACTCATTTTACATTAGTCATAGTTCCCTTCATGTTGGAACCGCTGTACAAAATTGTGAGGCTCGCGCATACTGTTTTATTTAAAACTTCCATAAAGCAATCAGTTACGGACTGCTTTTAAGTGAGTTTTATCTTTTATTTTTTTCTGGGGAGCTGTTCCTGGAACGGTGAAAAGGTGAAGGGACGAAATGGAGGCGATCGATGGCTCCACCAGGAGTCGATCAAGAATCACCAGATGCACTGCCTCGATTCCTATTGAGGCAGTGCAGCGTAGGCTTGGTATTGAGGCATTGCAGCGTAGGTTTGGTATTGAGGCATTGCAGCGTAGGTTTGGTATTGAGGCAGTGCAGCGTAGGTTTGCTATTGAGGCATTGCAGCGTAGGTTTGCTATTGAGGGAGTGCAGCGTAGGTTTGCTATTGAGGGAGTGCAGCGTAGGTTTGCTATTGAGGCATTGCAGTGTAGGTTTGCTATTGAGGCATTGCAGCGTAGGTTTGGTATTGAGGCAGTGCAGCGTAGGTTTGCTATTGAGGCATTGCAGCGTAGGTTTGCTATTGAGGCATTGCAGCGTAGGTTTGCTATTGAGGCAGTGCAGCGTAGGTTTGGTATTGAGGCATTGCTGCGTTGGTTTGCTATTGAGGGAGTGCAACGTAGGTTTGGTATTGAGGCATTGCAGCGTAGGTTTGCTATTGAGGGAGTGCAGCGTAGGTTTGCTATTGAGGCAGTGCAGCGTAGGTTTGCTATTGAGGGAGTGCAGCGTAGGTTTGCTATTGAGGCAGTGCAGCGTAGGTTTGCTATTGTTTTTTTTAATCAAAAATATTTATTCAAATATTAAAATAATATATACAATACAATAAAACCAAAACAGAACCCACCACCAGAATACTATACAAACAAATATACCTATTGAAAATATTATACAATTATATTACAATCCCCATCCACGATACATCCAATCCCCCCGCGGTGCCCAGCGGCCCCAGAAATCGCCCAGGGTGCCCGTGGACAGCGCACGGTCCCTCTCCAACACCACACGGGCACGGATGTAACCCCGGAAAAGGGGTAGGCAGCTGGCTCGGGCAGAGCCCTCTTCCGTCTGGCGCCGTGAGTCGCGGTTGGCCAGCTTGGCCAGGCCCAGGAGCAACCCAACAAGGACATCTTCGGCCCTACCCTCTCCCCCACGCACAGGGTGTCCAGAGATGAGGGCGGTGGGTGAAAAGTGCAGCCAAAAAGCAAGGAGCAGCCCCTTTAGATAGTGGAACAGGGGCTGCAACTTCGCACACTCCATGTACACGTGGTACACAGACTCACACACTCCATGTACACGTGGTACACAGACTCACACACTCCATGTACACGTGGTACACAGACTCACACACTCCATGTACACGTGGTACACAGACTCACACACTCCATGTACACGTGGTAGACAGACTCACACACTTCATGTACACGTGGTACACAGACTCACACACTCCATGTACACATGGTACACAGACTCACACACTCCATGTACATGTGGTACACAGACTCACACATGCCATGTACATGTGGTACACAGACTCTTCCAACCCGCAAAAGTGGCAGGCGGCTGGCGAGTCTGTGAACCGCGCGAGGAACAGGTTGCAGGAGACACCTCGGTACAATACCCTCCACCCCAGGTCCCCGATGGAGAGGGGCAGAATCCCTGCGTAGAGGGACCCCCACTGCGGGGCCCCCTCGCGACCGGAAGGCAACACCAACCGCCACTTAGTGTCCGGACGGTGGACCAGGGCGAGGAAGTGCAGGGTGTGGAGGAGGAGCCCGTAGATTTGCTATTGAGTCAGTGCAGCGTAGGTTTACTATTGAGGCAGCGCTGTATCTCTAAAACTAAAACCAAACTTCAGGGACGTAGTAAATCTCTTAAAAAACGTCTGAGGAAGGAAGGGGAAGGAGGTTATTATTACATTCGCAAGGAGCACGCTGACCGTTTAACAGATTATTGCTTTGATGTGGCCCATCCACCATGAGGAGGTCCAGAGTTGAAACGTAATGCCAAATTATATAATGCCTGAGGCACAGAACTCATTGCTCACAACAGGCATAACCTGAATCGTTTTCTTATGGTCAAACAGCATGGTGTGGCCCAGCAGTAGAGCTGCTACCTCACAGTGCCAGAGACCTGGGTTCCATCCTGACCACGGGTGCTTCCTCATCTCTTTCCTAAAGGAACATCCTTTAATTCTGAGCCTCTGACCTTTTTAGTTTGGTTTTAGAGATACAGCGCGGAAACAGGCCCTTTCGGCCCACCGGGTCCGCGCCGCCCAGCGATCCCCACACACTAACACCGTCCTACACCCACCAGGGACAATTTTTACATTTACTGAGCCAATTAACCTACACACCTGCACGTCTTTGGAGTGTGGGAGGAAACCGAAGATCTCGGAGAAAACCCACGCAGGTCACGGGGAGAACGTACAAACTCCGTACAGACAGCACCCGTAGTCGGGATGGAACCCGGGTCTCCGGCGCTGCATTCGCTGTAAGGCAGCAAATCTACCGCTGCGCCACTGATCCTAGACTCTCCCACTAGTGGAAACACAAGTTCATAAGTGAAAGGAGCAGAATTAGGCCATTCGGCCCATCAAGTCCACTCCGCCATTCAATCATGGCTGATCTATCTCTCCCTCTCAAATCCATTCTCCTGCCTTCGCCCCATAACCCCTGACCCCCGTACTAATCAAGAATCTATCTATCGCTGCCTTAAATATATCCCCTGACTTGGCCTCCACGGCCTTCTGTGGCAAAGAATTCCACAGATTCACCACCCTCTGACTAAAGAAATTCCTCCTCATCTCATAGAAACATAGAAACATAGAAAATAGGTGCAGGAGTAGGCCATTCGGCCCTTCGAGCCTGCACCGCCATTCAATATGATCATGGCTGATCATCCAGCTCAGTAATCTGTACCTGCCTTCTCTCCATACCCCCTGATCCCTTTAGCCACAAGGGCCACATCTAACTCCCTCTTAAATATAGCCAATGAACTGGCCTCAACTACCTTCTGTGACAGAGAATTCCACAGACTCACCACTCTCTGTGTGAAGAAATGTTTTCTCATCTCGGTCCTAAAAGACTTCCCCCTTATCCTTAAGCTGTGACCCCTGGTTCTGGACTTCCCCAACATCGGGAACAATCTTCCCGCATCTAGCCTCTCCAACCCTTTAAGAATTTTATATGTTTCAATAAGATCCCCCCTCAGTCTTCTAAATTCCAGCGAGTATAAGCCCAGTCTATCCAGTCTTTCTTCATATGAAAGTCCTGCCATCCCAGGGATCAATCTGGTGAACCTTCTCTGTACTCCCTCTAAGGCTAGAATGTCTTTCCTCAGATTAGGAGACCAAAACTGTACACAACACTCCAGGTGCGGTCTCACCAAGGCCCTGTACAACTGCAGCAGGACCTCCCTGCTCCTATACTCAAATCCTCTTGCTATGAATGCTAACATACCATTCGCTTTCTTCACTGCCTGCTGCACCTGCACGCTTGCTTTCAATGACTGGTGCACCATGACACCCAGGTCACGTTGCATCTCCCCTTTTCCTAATTGGCCACCATTCAGGTAATACTCTGCTTTCCTGTTCTTGCAGCCAAAGTGGATAACCCCACATTTATCCACATTATATTGCATCTGCCATGCATTTGCCCACTCTCCTAATCTATCCAAGTCACTCTGCAGCCTCCTAGCATCCTCCTCGCAGCTAACACTGCCACCCAGCTTTGTGTCATCCGCAAACTTAGAGATATTGCATTCAATTCCCTCGTCCAAATCTCCTTCCTAAAAGGACGTCCTTTAAATCTGAGGCTGTGACCTCTGGTCCTAGACTCTTCCACTAGTGGAAACATCCTCTCCACATCCACTCCATCCAGGCCTTTCACTATTCGGCAAGTTTCAATGAGGTCCCCCCTCATCCTTCTAAACTCCAGCGAGTACAGGCCCAGTGCCGACAAACGCTCGTCATATGTTAACCCACTCATTGCTGGGATCGATCTTGTAAACCTCCTCTGGACCCTCTCCAGAGCCAGCACATCGTTCCTCGGATATGGGGCCCCGAAATTGCTCACAATATTCCAAATGCGGCCTGACCAGCGCCTTATAGAGCCTCAGTGTCACATTCCCATTTCTAACCAACGTCAAAATTGGTACTACAAAATGCTGGAGTAACTCAGCGAGTCAGGCAGCATCTCTGGAGAGAAGGAACGGGTGACGATTCGGGTTGAGACCCTTCTTCAGACTGAAAAAATTGGTATTGATCATGGTTGTTTGTGTTTTGGTCGTTTTGTTGTGCGGTGATATTGTGACTGTCATATGTTGAAAGACTGGAGCGACTAGGCTTGTCTACGCTGGAATTTAGAAGGATGAGAGGAGATTTTATTGAAACGTATAAGATTATTAAGGGGTTGGACACGTTTGAGGCAGGAAACATGTTCCCAATGTTGGGGGGTGTCCAGAACAAGGGGCCACAGTTTAAGAATAAGGGGTAGGCCATTTAGAACTGAGATGAGGAAAAACTTTTTCAGTCAGAGAGTTGTGAATCTGTGGAATTCTCTGCCTCAGAAGGCAGTGGAGGCCAATTCTCTGAATGCATTCAAGAGAGAACTAGATAGAGCTCTTAAGGATAGCGGAGTCAGGGGGTATGGGGAGAAGGCAGGAACGGGGTACTGATTGAGAATGATCAGCCATGATCACGTTGAATGGCGGTGCTGGCTCGATGGGCCGAATGGCCTCCTCCTGCACCTATTGTCTCTATTGTCTATTGACTGATTTTCTGCATGTTCCTTCGCTTGTCGAGAAGGCTGAAGTTATTGTTGCTAAACAGAGAGAAGGGTTTTGTATTTATGTGACGCCTTTCATGCCCTGAGGTTGTGCAGAGAAGCAATTACCTGTGAAGAGTGGCCAACATTGTAACGTGGTGAATGCAGTTGCAACTTTGCCAAGGAATGTTACAGTTTACAGTTTAGTTTATTGTCGCAGGTTGCAGCGAGACCAGATATCTATATACTAAAACTCTCGTTTGTTTGTTTGTTTGTTCCTGAACTACAGCCAAAACGGTACACGATAGCGCGACAGTTTTAGGCCCACCTTACTCACCGTCCACCGTTACTGGAGCCTACCAGGGAGAAGGCAATTCTGGATTTAGTGTTGTGTAATGATCCTGATCTGATAAGGGGACTAGAGGTAAAAGAGCCATTAGGAGGCAGTGATCACAACATGATAAGTTTTACTCTGCAAATGGAAAGGCAGAAGGGAAAATCGGAAGTGTCGGTATTACAGTATAGCAAAGGGGATTACAGAGGCATGAGGCGGGAGCTGGCCAAAATTGATTGGAAGGAGGCCCTAGCAGGGAAGACGGTAGAACAGCAATGGCAGGTATTCCTGGGAATAATGCAGAGGTTGCAGGATCAATTTATTCCAAAGAGGTGGAAAGACTCTAAGGGGAGTAAGAGACACCTGTGGCTGACAAGGGAAGTCAGGGACAGCATAAAAATTAAGGAGAGGAAGTATAACATAGCAAGGAAGAGTGGGAAGACAGAGGATTGGGACTCTTTTAAAGAGCAACAAAAGTTAACTAAAAAGGCAATACGGGGAGAAAAGATGAGGTACGAGGGTAAACTAGCCAATAATATAAAGGAGGATAGCAAAAGTTTTTTTAGGTACGTGAAGAGGAAAAAAATAGTCAAGGCAAATGTGGGTCCCTTGAAGACAGAAGCAGGGGAATTTATTATGGGGAACAAAGAAATGGCAGACGAGTTAAACCGTTACTTTGGATCTGTCTTCACTGAGGAAGATACACACAATCTCCCAAATGTTCTAGGGGCCGGAGAACCTAGGGTGATGGAGGAACTGAAGGAAATCCACATTAGGCAGGAAATGGTTTTGGGTAGACTGATGGGACTGAAGGCTGATAAATCCCCAGGGCCTGATGGTCTGCATCCCAGAGTACTTAAGGAGGTGGCTCTAGAAATAGTGGAAGCATTGGAGATCATTTTTCAATGTTCTATAGATTCAGGATCAGTTCCTGTGGATTGGAGGATAGCAAATGTTATCCCACTTTTTAAGAAAGGAGGGAGAGAGAAAACGGGTAATTATAGACCAGTTAGTCTGACATCAGTGGTGGGGAAGATGCTGGAGTCAATTATAAAAGACGAAATTGCTGAGCATTTGGATAGCAGTAACGGGATCATTCCGAGTCAGCATGGATTTACGAAGGGGAAATCATGCTTGACAAATCTACTGGAATTTTTTGAGGATGTAACTAGGAAAATTGACAAGGGAGAGTCAGTGGATGTGGTGTACCTCGACTTTCAGAAAGCCTTCGACAAGGTCCCACATAGGAGATTAGTGGGCAAAATTAGGGCACATGGTATTGGGGGTAGGGTACTGACATGGATAGAAAATTGGTTGACAGACAGAAAGCAAAGAGTGGGGATAAATGGGTCCCTTTCGGAATGGCAGGCAGTGACCAGTGGGGTACCGCAAGGTTCGGTGCTGGGACCCCAGCTATTTACGATATACATTAATGACTTAGACGAAGGGATTAAAAGTACCATTAGCAAATTTGCAGATGATACTAAGTTGGGGGGTAGTGTGAATTGTGAGGAAGATGCAATAAGGCTGCAGGGTGACCTGGACAGGTTGTGTGAGTGGGCGGTTACATGGCAGATGCAGTTTAATGTAGATAAGTGTGAGGTTATTCACTTTGGAAGTAAGAATAGAAAGGCAGATTTTATTTCGGAGTCACGTGAGTGACTACGTGAAGACCCCGTCCAGCACGCATGCGCGACATTAGCGTTCACGCAGTGCACCCGCGACGAACGGGAGTTCAAGGTGCTCCCGCTACAAACTAAAAAGTCGGGCCGACAGGTAAGTCTACCGTGGCCGTGAGTATTTTCTCTGGTCTGCTTTAGGTGCACAAGATGAGCAAGACCAGAGGAAAGAAATTTCAGCTTGCCCCCGTTCGTCTTCCGTTGAGGAACGTTCTTTGGAGGGGGGGCAAGAGGCGGCAGCAACTACCGAGCCGAGCCCAGCACCGCTAGTGCAGCCTGAGCAGCGAGCTGGAGGTACCTGCAGCCAGAACCGGGCGGTAGTGTCCGACGTTTCGGATGAAGATGCCACACCGCTACACAGCGGCACTGGCAGCCGCCTAAAGCCAAACGGCTTATGGAGCAAATGCTCCAGCGAGATCTGCTGAGAGAGCAGCAGCAGACTCGCCAAGGGAGGGCCCAGAGCGCCCAGGCACTCCCGCAGTGCCCTTTGTGGCACTGGCCATTGCCTCACCTTCTATTGAAGGCAGCATTGGCGACCAGGTCTGGGCTGGTCAACAAGATGGGTTCTTGGCTGAAGATCTCCGGAGTACGCAGGGTGTACAGGATCAGGAAGAGCTGCTGGGTGTGGTCAACCGCTACGTGGTCATTCCACGAGGGGGTCGGCTTTTAGAGCCAAAAACTTGCAGCCAGCATTGACCACCTGTCCTCAAAACCCCTACAAGAACGGGTGGTCAATGAGGCCCTTTGAGCTATATACAGCCCCAGAAAATTGTACATCATTGCATGTACCAGCTGTAAACAGCCAAATTTGGGGACATCTGGGGCAGAACATCAGGAACCTGGAGTTGAAGCTCCAGAAAATCATATGCTCGGTCCATTGATGGTGTGGACATCTCCACAAATCAGCAAGATACATTAGCTCTGCTGTGCACCACTCAATATGAGATCATCAAGCCTGCCCTCAACCCTAAGTTTGCAGGCTTGCAAAACACCGGGTTCAGAACCTCCAATTCTGCTTTTTGTAAAGGACCTTCCAAAAAAGGTGAAAGACCTAGAGGAAGAGTCCAAGACCTTTGGTCTCGTGAGGGCAGGTTTAGGACCGAGCAGACCCAACAAACCCAGGCGGCAGTACCCCACGGCGTCCACCAGTCGTCGACCACCATATGGGACTGGTGAAAGCTCGGGGCCCGCAACCATTCCCCGTAAGCCTTTTTTAGGCCAGGGCCCAGAGCGGACCCCATGGAAAATGTGCCACCCCCAACAACATCAACGCCAACAGCAGGCCTCTACAGCCCAGCAGACACCTCATCGTCCAGCGAAGAGGCAGAAGTAGCACCAGTAACCATGGAGGTAGGTGGGTCTGGTCCCTCTCAGCATATGACCAGTACGGGCTCTATACTATCAGGGGGGAGATTGCACTGGTTTTTGGATGCATGGGAAACCATCATTAATGACAAGTACATACTAAGCTGCATTCATGGCTATAAAATTGACTTTGTTCATAAAAATATTCCGCCAGTTCAGCTTATACCCCAAAGGGTATTCACCCTCTCACTCAAAGAGAAACAAGAGGGTCAAGCTGAACTTATGAGGCTACTAGCAAAAGGTGTCATTGAAAGAACAAAACATGAACCTTTGGAATTTGTGTCTAATATTTTCACTAAAACTAAAAAAGATGGTGGATGTCGCATCATCATTGACTTAACTACGTTAAACGAGTCAGTTAACTATACACATTTCAAGATGGAAACTTTTGAAACCGCCAGACTTTTGATTTCTAGAGGGTACTTTCTAGCAGGCATTGATTTAAAAGATGCTTACTACTCAGTACCCATACACAAGGAGCATCGTAAATACTTAAAGTTTATCTGGATGAAACAGCTATGGCAATTTAAAGCCTTACCAAACGTTTGTTTGAAACTTTGGGGTTTGTCATACATCCAGATAAATCCAATTTTACACCGTCCACTACCATGGACTATCTTGGATTTACGATTGATACTGTTCGCATGTTTGTAACTCTGCCGAAGGGGAAAGCATCAGAATTGGCACTATCATGCCACGAACTAATGGATAAACGTCAGCCAACCATACGGCAGGCAGCTAGAGTTTGGTAAAATGGTAGCAGCTTTTCCAGCTGTACAATTTGGACCTTTGCACTACCAAAAATTTACAAAGAGCAAAAGTGCACGCACTAAAGCAAAACTCAGGTCACTTTGACCGAGCCATGTATTTAACTGCTGAATCCATTCCAGAGTTACAATGGTGGACAAGGAACATTAGGCTCAGTTCCAGTCCCATAATAATAACCAACCCAGTATTAACCATGCAAACGGATGCCAGTGCTTTGGGCTGGGGAGCAACTAACATGCAATCCAGCACAGGGGGCAGATGGACTAATTCTAAATCATCTTGCCTACAGACACGGGGTATCAACTATTTAGAAATGTTGGGTGCGTTTTATGGTTTAAAAGCATATTCATCTAATACGCATCATGCACATGTCCGGTTGCAATTAGATAATACCACGGTGGTGGCTTATATCAAACACATGGGTGGTGTAAAGTCGATATCGTGTGACAAATTGGTCAACCTAATCTGGCAATGGTGTGTCGAAAGACATACTTGGTTATCAGCAACTTACCTACCAGGTAAGCAAAATACAGTGGCAGACACCAGGTCACGCAAATTTAACGATAACATCGAATGGATGTTAAATCCCAAAGTATTTGCCGAAATTACAAAGCAATATGGCACACCAGATATCGACCTATTTTGCATCCAGGCTGAATCACCAGGTACCAACATATGTCGCTTGGGAACCAGACCCTGAGGCAGCAGCAGTTGATGCATTCACGCTGCATTGGGGGAAAATGTTCTTTTATGCTTTTCCTCCCTTCTGCCTCATCAGTCGGCTGTCACGCAAGATTCAATTGGATTCCGCTTCAGGAATCTTGATAACACCCGACTGGCCTACACAGCCATGGTTCCCAGTGGCCCTTGACATGGCTGTCGAAACACCGTTGGAATTCCCCAGCAGTCCGGAATTATTAATCCACCCAGTGTCAGGCATTAGTCACCCGTGCCATGACAGAGTCAATCTCCTGGCTTGCAGATTCTAAAAAGACCTCTACTGGGCCTGGGACTGTCTGAGGACGCCATCAACATGATGACCGCATCCCACCGGGAGTCCACCAGGAGACAATACCTGACCAACATAAGGAAATGGGAACGGTATTGCTCCAAAACAGGAACTACCTACACTACAGCGACAGCCACCAGTGTTGTGGAGTTCCTGGTTGGATTACATCGGGAAGGACTCAGCTACAGCGCCATAAATACAGCCAGGAGTGCGTTGTCAGCTTATTTGGTTCCAGCAGCAGGACAACTGACTTTGGGGTCCCATCCATTAGTGGTAAAAATCATGAGGTGCATTTTTTAACACCAATTCCCCCAGACCAAGGTACACTCAGATCTGGGATGTCAGCATTGTGCTGACGTACCTTAGGGGATGGCCACCGCCCAGGGCACTCACGCTGGAACAACTTACACTGAAATCAGTCATGCTCATGGCACCAGTGTCAGCTCAAAGGGTACAGTCCCTCCACCTTCTGAGGCTGGACAGCATGACAGAGTCATTGGACTGTTTCACATTCCATATTCAGGGACTGGTCAAACAAACTAGACCAGGTACCACGCCTCCAGTCATGGAGTTCTGGGCATATTCATCTGACCCACGGCTGTGTGCCAAGACCCATCTCGCCAATTACATAGACACAACATACAACTTAAGAGGGAGAGAAAAAGCCTTATGGATAAGCCACAAGAAGCCTCATGGTCAGGTGACGAGCCAAACCATTTCAAGGTGGCTCAAGCAGGTGCTTAAGTCCGCAGGAGTGAATACTAATGTTTACAAATCTCACTCCACCAGGGCTGCATCTACGTCGGAGGCTAGTCGAATGGACGTGCCTATCGACCATATTCTGGCCAGAGCAGGATGGTCCTCGGAAAGAACTTTCCAAAGGTTTTATAATAAACCGCTGGCGCAACCTGCTACATTTGCAGACAGAATTTTAGAGTCTGCAGATAATATTTAATTTGAGCCCTGGGGAGCTCTCTGTTCTTTGTTGTCATTAATAAACCTTTTTTGTTCACAAACAGGGTTCTTGATTGCGATAACATACTTCCTCCCTCTAAGGTCTTCAGACAGTGAGTGAAGCATGAGCTGGTACACGGTTCGGAATCACAGAGCTTTGAAGTCTTCACGTAGTCACTCACGTGACTCCGAAATAAAATAGTAAGATTAAATGAGAACTTACCAGTTCGAAGTTTGATCTGTATTTTATGAGGAGTTACGATGAGGGACTACGTGCCCTCCGCTCCCACCCTCTTTTATACAGATCAACTGGTAATTAAGTTCTTATCCTTTCTTTACTATGTTTATTTCAATCATTGTGTTTTTTCTGTGAATCCACACCGCTGCTTTGAAGAATGTCGCGCATGCGTGCTGGACGGGGTCTTCACGTAATCCCTCATCGTAACTCCTCATAAAATACAGATCAAACTTCAAACTGGTAAGTTCTCATTTAATCTTACTATTATTATCTGAATGGTGTCAAGTTAGGAGGAGGGGGAGTTCAACGAGATCTGGGTGTCCTAGTGCATCAGTCAATGAAAGGAAGCATGCAGGTACAGCAGGCAGTGAAGAAAGCCAATGGAATGTTGGCCTTCGTAACAAGAGGAGTTGAGTATAGGAGCAAAGAGGTCCTTCTACAGTTGTACCGGGCCCTGGTGAGACCGCACCTGGAGTACTGTGTGCAGTTTTGGTCTCCAAATTTGAGGAAGGATGTTCTTGCTATGGAGGGCGTGCAGCGTAGGTTCACTAGGTTAATTCCCGGAATGGCGGGACTGTCGTATGTTGAAAGGCTGGAGCGATTGGGCTTGTATACACTGGAATTTAGAAGGATGAGGGGGGATCTTATTGAAACATATAAGATAATTAGGGGATTGGACACATTAGAGGCAGATAACATGTTCCCAATGTTGGGGGAGTCCAGAACAAGGGGCCACAGTTTGAGAATAAGGGGTAGGCCATTTAGAACGGAGATGAGGAAGAACTTTTTCAGTCAGAGAGTGGTGAAGGTGTGGAATTCTCTGCCTCAGAGGGCAGTGGAGGCCAGTTCGTTGGATGCTTTCAAGAGAGAGCTGGATAGAGCTCTTAAGGATAGCAGAGTGAGGGGGTATGGGGAGAAGGCAGGAACGGGGTACTGATTGAGAGTGATCAGCCATGATCGCATTGAATGGCGGTGCTGGCTCGAAGGGCTGAATGGCCTACTCCTGCACCTATTGTCTATTGTCTATTGTCATCCCTTTGGTGCTAATGGAATGAGTTTCATTGAAATCGGTGTTATATTTTTAAAGTTATTCACATATTAAAGTTTAAATCTATCTCCTATGGAGGGAGGGGGGAGGGAGAGAGGGAGGGAAGGGGGAGGAGGGAGGAGGGAGGGTGGGAGGGAGGGAAGGAGGGAGGGAGAGAGGGAGGGATGGGGGAGGGAGGGAGGATTTAGATTTATTTTAGATTTAGAGATACAGCGCGGTAACAGGCCCTTCGGCCCACCGGGTCCGCGCCGCCCAGTGATCCCCGCACATTAACACTATCCTACACACACTAGGGACAATTTTTACATTTGCCCAGCCAATTAACCTCAATACCTGCACGTCTTTGGAGTGTGGGAGGAAACCGATGATCTTGTAGAAAACCCACGCAGGTCACGGGGAGAACGTACAAACTCCGTACAGACGGCGCCCGTAGTCAAGATCGAACCTGAGTCTCCGGCGCTGCATTCGCTGTAAGGCAGCAACTCTACTGCTGCGCCACCGTGAGGAGAGGAAGGGGGAGGGGAATGGGGAGGGGAGAGGGGTGGGGATGGTGAGGAGGGAGAGGGTCGGAGAGGGGGAGAGGGGAGGGGAGGGGGAGGGGGGGAAGAGGGAGGAGAGGGAGCTGCACCAATGCAGGAGAGGTTTGGCCCCAACGGATCCACTTGGTCTGGTCAGAATATAAAATTATGAGAGGCATGGATAGGGTAGACAGTCTATCCTATATAATTTACAGAGATTGCCAAAGTTTAAAGGCATCCACCACCCTTTGTGTAAAAACCTGTGTAGAAACACAACAAAAGTTTAGTTTGGTTTAGTTTATTGTCACGTGTACTGAGGTGCAATGAAAAGCTTTTGTTGCGTGCTGACCAGTCAGCGGAAAGACAGCACATGATTACAATCGATCCATTTACAGTGTACAGATACATGATAAGGGAATAACGTTTAGTGCAAGGTAAAGCCAGCAAAGTCCAGGGCGGCACGGTGGCGCAGTGGTAGAGTTGCTGCCTTTCAGCGAATGCAGCGCCGGAGACTCGGGTTCGAACCCGACTACGGGCGCCGTCTGCACGGAGTTTGTACGTTCTCCCCGTGACCTGCGTGGGTTTTCTCCGAGATCTTCGGTTTCCTCCCACACTCCAAAGACGTGCAGGTATGTAGGTTAATTGGCTGGGCAAATGTAAAAATTGTCCCTAGTGTGTGTAGGATAGTGTTAGTGCGCGGGGATCGCTGGGCGGCGCGGACCCGGTGGGCCGAAGGGCCTGTTTCTGCGCTGTATCTCTAAATCGAAAAAAATCTAAAATCCAATCAAGGATAGTCCGAGGGTCACCGATGAGGTAGATAGTAGTTCAGGGCCCCTCCCATGTGGGTCACCAAAGAGGTTGATAACAGATGGTATCACCAAGGAGTTGGGGAGATGCATGGGTAAAGCCGGTCAGCATGGGCAGGTTGGGCCGAAGGGCCTGTTTCCATGCTGTATGACTGACTCTAACAGAACTATAACATTTGGGAGAAAATTAGATTTGACCACGGCACAGTAAAACCTGGGAGTTTAGGTTTTAGTCATGGAAACGAGTAACAGGTGGTGAATGGAAAATGAGCAACAAAATGATTTTCACATGATTTTGTTCATCAAAGGCTGAGACAAGTAAGGCAACATGTTGTACAACGCAAAAGCAGTCACTGGGGTTTTGTCCTGCTAAGATTCAGTCAGATAATTAAGCTGGTGGATAACAGAAGTGTGGTGAATGGAGATTTCATGGTCTGTGTCATGATTTCCCTGTCTAAGCTCAATGAAGGAAGGAATGAATAGGTTTATTGGCCAAGTATGTGCACATACAAGGAATGTGCCCTGGCGCTCCGCTCACAAGTGACAACACAAACATACAGTTAACAATTAAGAATAAAGCATAAACACATCAAAACAATAAGGATACAACATTATGGTCTAAACATGTGGGTGAAAATAAACCAGAGCAAAAAAGAGAGACTACAGACTTTGGTTATTGAGTAGAACTATCACCCGTGGAAAAAAACTGTTTTTATGTCTGGCTGTGGCTGCTTTGACAGTCCGGAGTCGCCTTCCAGAGGGAAGTGCTTCAAAGAGTTTGTGGTCAAGGTGAGAGGGGTCAGAGATGATCTTGCCTGCTCTCTTCCTGGCCCTTGCAGTGTACAGTTCGTCAATGGGGGGAAGGTTGCAGCCAACAACCTTCTCAGCTGTGCGAACGATCCGTTGCAGCCTCCGGATGTCGTGCTTGGTGGCTGAGCCAAACCAGACCATGATGGAGAAGGTGAGGACGGACTCAATGATAGCAGTATAGAATTGGACCATCATTGCCTGTGGCAGATTGTGTTTCCTCAGTTGCCGCAGGAAGGACATCCTCTGTTGGGCCTTTTTGACTGTGGAGTCGATGGTGGCCCCCCATTTAAGGTCCCTGGAGATGATGGTTCCAAGGAACTTAAATGACTCCACAGATGTGACTGTGGTGTTGTTGATGGTGAGTGGGGGGAGGGGAGGGGGAGCTCTTCGAAAGTCTACAATTAGTTCCACTGTCTTGAGAGCATTGAGCCCCAGGTTGTTGCGATGGCACCAGGACGCCAGCTGTGTCATTTCCCATCTGTAGGCAGATTCCTCCCCATCCTGGATCAGTCCAATCAGGGTAGTGTCATCCGCAAACTTGAGGAGCTTGACAGAGGAGTCTGTGGAGTTGCAGTCGTTGGTGTAGAGAGAGTAAAGGAGAGGGTAGAGTACGCAGCCTTGCGGTGCTCCTATGCTGAGGGTCTGCGGGTCCGAGATGTGCTTTCCCAGCCTCACCTGCTGCTTCCTGTCCGTCAGGAAGTTGATGATCTACTGACAGAAGGGTTCAGGCACAGTCAGCTGGGAGAGTTTGTGTGTGGTAGCTCTGGCACAATGGTGTTAAAAACAGAGCTAAAGTCCACAAACAGAATCCTGGCATAGGTCCCCTTGTGGTCTAGGTGCTGGAGGATGAAGTGCAGGCCTAGATTGACTGCGTCGTCCACCGATCTATTGGCCCAGGGGGTCCAGCAGGGGGTCCAAACATTGTGATGTTTTTCAGCTGGGCCAGCACAAGTCTTCCAAAGGTCTTCATGACTACAGAGGTCAGTGCGAGAGGCCTGTAGTCATTAAGACCAGTGATCCTTGTCTTTTTGGGTACAGGGACAATAGTGGAGACCTCGAAGCAGGCAGGGACAGTGCAGGTTTGCAGGGACTGGTTGAAAATGTCTGTGTAGATCGGTGCACAGAGCTTGAGGGTAGAGGGGGAAAACATTTTCCGATCATGGAGATTTCAGGCTTTTCTGTTTTCTGAATAGCTTCTCCACCTCCGCAATTTCTATTGTTAAACTGGAGTCATTCTGTGAGGATGTGCAAATTGGTGATTGCAGAGTGGTGGGGGGGTGGGGGGAAGGGCCAGTCTTTGCAAACTCCAGCCAGTCTCTGAGTAGGTGTGAATTGCTGCTTGGGTGGGAGTGGGTAGGGACGGAACCAGTCTTTGCAAACTGGAGTCAGTCTTTGAGTACAATACAATACAATATATCTTTATTGTGATTGTACAGGGGTACAACGAGATTGGGAATGCGCCTCCCATACGATTCAATCATTTAATTAGCTAGTCAGTATTCATTTAAACAACCCAATGAAACAAATTTGGAACAGTTTTAAAACAGAATAAAGTGCAAGTAGATCTGTGCCGGTTCACTGTGCGATGTGACCATCCGGCTCAGCAGGACCGGTTCATAGCAGCTATGGCCCTGGGGATGAAGCTGTTCCTGAGTCTGGAGGTGCGGGCGTAGAAGGCCTTGTATCGTCTGCCCGATGGTAGAAGTTCGAACAGACTGTTGCAGGGGTGTGAAGAGTCTTTGTGGATGCTGGTGGCTTTTCTGAGGCATCGTGTGTTGTAGATGCCCTCCAAGGCTGGTAGCGGTGTTCCGATGGTCCTCTGAGCTCTGTGGACCACCCGCTGAAGAGCTTTCCTCTCTGCCTCTGTGCAGCTGAGATACGTGTGAAGTGGTGATTGAGGGTGGGGGGAGGGGGTCCCAGGGTTATGTTTCTGTTTCTCGAACCTGCAGCAGAACTCGTTCAGGTCGTTGGTCAGCTGACGATTGTCCAAGGAGCGTGGGGTTTTCCTCTTGTACCTGGTGATTTCTTGCAATCCCTTCCAAACTGAAGAAGCGTCATTAGCTGAGAACTTGCTCCTCGGCTTCCCAGAGCACCTTTCCTTGGCAGCTCTGATTCCTCTTCTCAGCCTGTACTTGGCCTGCCTGTACACCCACCACCCTTTGTGTAAAAACCTGTGTAAAAACACGACAAAAGTCTAGTTTAGTTTAGATTAGTTAAGCTTATTGTCACGTGTACCGAGCGAGGTACAGTGAAAAGATTTTGCTGCGTGCCAACCAGTCAGCGGAAAGACAAAACAATCAAGCCATTTATAGCGTACAGATACATGATAAGGGAATAATGTTTACTCCAAGGTAAAGCCAGCAAAGTCCCATTAATGATAGTCACCAATGAGGTAGATAGTAGTTCAGCACTGCTCTCTGGTTGTGGTAGGATGGTTCAGTTGCCTGATAACTGCTGGGAAGAAACTGTCCCTGAATCTGTAGCTGTGCGTTTTCACACTTCTGTACCTTTTGCCCGATGGGAACTCATTGGAGACCTTTGAACGATCTTTAATCGTACTTTATGGGGTTTCAATATTATCTACGCCCGCACCTCCAGACTCAGGAACAGCTTTATCCCCAGGGCCATATCATATCATATATATACAGCCGGAAACAGGCCTTTTCGGACCTCCAAGTCCGTGCCGCCCAGTGATCCCCGTACATTAACACTATCCTACACCCACTAGGGACAATTTTTACATTTACCCAGCCAATTAACCTACATACCTGTACGTCTTTGGAGTGTGGGAGGAAACCGAAGATCTCGGAGAAAACCCACGCAGGTCACGGGGAGAACGTACAAACTCCTTACAGTGCAGCACCCGTAGTCAGGATCGAACCTGAGTCTCCGGCGCTGCATTAGCTGTAAAGCAGCAACTTTACCGCTGCGCTACCGTGCCGTCCTTAGCTGCTATGAACCGGTCCTGCTGAGCCGGATGGTCACATCGCACAGTGAACCGGCACAGACCTACTTGCACTTTATTCTGTCTTAAAACTGTTACAATTTGTTTCGTTGGGTTGCTGTTGTTTAAATTAACTAAATTATTGCATCGTATGTGAGGTGCATTCCCAATCTCGTTGTACCCCTGTACAATGACAATAAAGATATATTGTAATATTGTATTGTATTGTATTGTATTGTATACTTTTTGCACTGAATGTGAGCACTGTGGACGTACTCATTGTGAAGGTGCTCATTATAACTATCGTTCGGGGCGGTTCAAGACCTTGAAGGTTGTAGGAAAGTAACTGTTCCTGAATGACCTGGTGGTCGGTGGGACTTCAGGCTTCTGTATCTCCTGCCCGACGGTGGCAGGCAACGGAGAAGAGCCCAACAGCCTGGATGGTGGGGACAATAGACAATAGGTGCAGGAGTAGGCCATTCGACCCTTTGAGCCAGCACCGCCATTCAATGCGATCATGGCTGATCATCCACAATCAGTACCCCGTTCCTGCCTTCTCCCCATACCCCCTGACTCCGCTATCCTTAAGAGTTCTATCTCGCTCTCTCTTGAAAGCATCTAGAGAATTGGCCTCCACTGCCTTCTGAGGCAGAGAATCCCACAGATTTACAACTCACTGAGTGAAAAAGTTTTTCCTCATCTACGTTCTAAATGGCCTACCCCCTTATTCTTAAACTGGTTCTGGACTCCCCCAACATCGGGAACATGTTTCCTGCCTCTAGCGTATCCAACCCCTTAATAATCTTATATGTTTCGATAAAATCCCCTCTCATCCTTCTAAGTTCCAGTGTGTACAAGCCTAGTCGCTCCAGTCTTTCAACACGTGACAGTCCCACCATTCCAGGAATTAACCTAGTAAACCTACGCTGCACGCCCTCAATAGCAAGAATATCCTTCCTCAAATTTGGAGACCAAAACTGCACACAGTACTCCAGGTGCGGTCTCACTAGGGCCCTGTACAACTGTAGAAGGACCTCTTTGCTCCTATATTCAACACCTCTTGTTACATTTCCTTTCATCGCTTATTTCTTTGCTATTTGCAATCTTCAGTAGCTTGGTTTCTCAGACTGTTTCTCCTTAGCTATTCCATCAAGTCCGCATTCAATCTGGTGCAAGACAACTAGAGTTAACGTTTCAGTGAAAAAGTTTTTCCTCATCTCCGTTCTAAATGGCCTACCCCCTTATTCTAAAACTGTGTGGACCCTGGTTCTGGACTCCCCCAACATCGGGAACATGTTTCCTGCCTCTAACGTGTCCAACCCCTTAATAATCTTATATGTTTCGATAAGATCCCCTCTCATCCTTCTAAATTCCAGTGTGTACAAGCCTAGTCGCTCCAGTCTTTCAACATTCGACAGTCCCGCCATTCCGGGGGATTAACCTGGTGAACCTACGCTGCACGCCCTCAATAGACCCGTGATGGTAGATGCCACCTTCTTTGAGGCATCAAAGAAGCCTGGTGTGGGTGCTCTCGAAGGGCAGGGCCAGTGATGGACCGGGCAGTGACTTCAACACATCCATCTTTGACGTTGAAAGCCACAAAGCTGAGAGATTCATCAAAATGAAGCGGCCTCTCATTTTTCACACTGCACACGAAAACTTCAGCGGAAGTCTTCTGATCATTTCGCATCTCGGATGATTGACCACATTGAGATTTTGCTGTGGCCACGGCTTCTGACGCACGAATATTATTCAACACAGATGCCAGACTATCATCCTTCTCGGTAATATTTCACCGACACCCAACATCTTGGGAGCCCTGGCCTAAGCAAAGGTCTGGAAGGTTTCTTTGATCCACGTTATAACAGTCTTAATGATTCTATGTTTAATCTTCTCCGGAATCACGGTGTCAGCCGTGATTTAGGGTCTCCGCGCACGAGGTTTGAGGAATCATGTTGCACTGTAGATTCTTAACAGCAACAAAATCTAGATTAACACTCCAGCACTGTGGCGCAGCGGTAGTAGGCTTGTATACACTTGAATTTAGAGCGATGAGAGGAGATCTTATCGAAAGGTATAAGATTATTAAGGGGTTGGACACGTTAGAGGCAGGAAACATGTTCCCAATGTTGGGGGAGTCCAGAACAAGGGGCCACAGTTTAAGAATAAGGGATAGGCCATTTAGAACTGAGATGAGGAAAAACATTTTCAGTCAGAGAGTTGTGAATCTGTGGAATTCTCTGCCTCAGAAAGCAGTGGAGGCCAATTCTCTGAATGCATTCAAGAGAGAGCTAGATAGAGCTCTTAAGGATAGCGGAGTCAGGGGGTATGGGGAGAAGGCAGGAACGGGGTACTGATTGAGAATGATCAGCCATGATCACATTGAATGGCGGTGCTGGCTCGAAGGGCCGAATGGCCTCCTCCTGCACCTATTGTCTATTGTCTATTGTCTGTTGCTGCCTTACAGCGCCAGAGGCCTGCAAAGGCCTGGATAGAGTGGATGTGGAGAGGATGTTTCCACTAGTGGGAGAGTCTCGGACCAGAGGTCACAGCCTCAGGATTAAAGGACGTTCTTTTAGGGAGGAGATGAGGAGAAATTTCTGGTGGTGAATCTGTGGAATTCTTTGCCACAGAAGGCTGTGGAGGCCAAGTCAGTGGATACATTTAAGGCAGGGATAGATAGATTCTTGATTAGTGCGGGTGTCAGAGGTTATGGTGAGAAGGCAGGAGAATGGGGGTTGGGAGGGAGAGATGGATCAGCCACGATCGAATGGCGGAGTAGACACTATGGGCCGAATGGCCGAATGCTGCTCCTATCCCTTCTGACCATCTGACCTCATGATTCGATCTTGACTGCCCGCGCAGTCAGAGGGAGAACGTGCAAACTCCGTACAGACAGCAGCCGAGGTCAGGATCGAACCCGGGTCCCTGTGGTTGTGAGGTAGTGGCTCTACCCTCTGCATCACTGTGTCGCCCTTGCCCTATTACTGACAACAGATTCCAAGATGGCGCCCAACCCAGGCGACTCTCTCTGCCTGCTGGTCCCAGAGGCGGGTCTGAATTCACGCGTTAGAATCCCTCCACTCTTTTAAATCTCTGCTCCTACAGCCACATTTATCACTCCACTTTATTCCCTTTATCCTCCATCTGTACCATGTTGAAAGGCTGGAGCGATTGGGCTTGTATACACTGGAATTTAGAAGGATGAGGGGGGATCTTATTGAAACATAATTTATAAGATAATTAGGGGATTGGACACATTAGAGGCAGGAAACATGTTCCCAATGTTGGGGGAGTCCAGAACAAGGGGCCACAGTTTAAGAATAAGGGGTAGGCCATTTAGAACGGAGATGAGGAAGAACTTTTTCAGTCAGAGAGTTGTGAATCTGTGGAATTCTCTGCCTCAGAAAGCAGTGGAGGCCAGTTCGTTGGATGCTTTCAAGAGAGAGCTGGATAGAGCTCTTAAGGATAGCGGAGTGAGGGGGTATGGGGAGAAGGCAGGAACGGGGTACTGATTGAGAGTGATCAGCCATGATCGCATTGAATGGCGGTGCTGGCTCGAAGGGCTGAATGGTCCTGCACCTATTGTCTATTGTCTATTGTCTATTGTCTATTGTCTATTGTCTACTGTACACTGTGGACGGCTCGATTGTAATCATGTATTGTCTTTCCGCTGGCTGGTTAGCACGCAACAAAAGCTTTTCACTGTACCTCGGTACACCTGACGATAAACTAAACTGAACTAAGGGCGGTACGGTGGCGCAGCGGTAGAGTTGCTGCCTCACAGCGCCAGAGACTCTGGTTCGATCCCGACTACGGGTGCTGTCTGTACGGAGTTTGTACGTTCTCCCCGTGACCTGCGTGAGTTTTCTCCGAGATCTTCGGTTTCCTCCCACACTCCAAAGGCGTGCAGGTTTGTGGGTTAATTGGCTTGGTGTAAATGTAAAAAATCATCCTTAGTGTGCGTAGATTGGTATCAGTGTGCGGGGGATCGCTGGTCGGCCGCGGACCCGGTGGGCCGAAGGGCCTGTTTCCGCGCTGTATCTCCAAACTAAACTAAACTAAACTAAACCAAACTAAACTAAACAAGTGTGCAGAGAAGAACTGCAGGTGGTGGTTTAAATCGAGGATAGACACGAAATGGTGGAGTAACTCAGCTACGCTAAACAAGTATTGCTGCTTTAAATCTGCGTCTGGCTTTCAAAAGAGGTAAAATCTCGAACTGCTTGGCTGGATTGGCAGCAGAACGGACTCGTTCTCAGGGGCCTTGGTTCTTTCTGATTCCAGGCTTTGCTGGAAAGAAGCCTCGCTGTACATCACAACCAGCAGAGAGAGAGAGAGAAACAGAGAGAGAGAGCTCTCTGCAATCAGGCAGGCCCCGTCTCAAGACAGCCAGTTGTTTTCAGCAGCAGCTGCTGTGTGGGCAGCCTCATTATCCCGGCCAGCGTCTCGCCCCTGCGCGTTTTGCGCCAACTCTCCCGCTCGTTTGCGAGAGGGAGCGGGCGCTGACAGCGAGGCCGCTGGAGCCGACAGCGAGCTGGATGAGCGGAGAGAGAGAAGAGAGGGAGAGAGGGAGAGAGAGGGAGAGAGAGGGAGAGAGGGGGAGAGAGGGGGAGAGAGGGAGGGAGGGGGAGGGAGGGGGAGGGAGGGGGGAGGGAGGGGGAGGGAGGGGGAGGGGGGGAGGGAGGGGGGAGGGAGGGGGAGGGGAGGGAGGGGAGGGAGGGGGAGGGAGGGGGAGGGAGGGGGGATGGAGGGGGAGGGAGAGTGAGGGAGAGAGAGGGGACGAGAGAGGGAGAGAGAGAGAGAGAGAGAGAGAGAGAGAGAGAGGAGAGAGAGAGAGAGCTCATCACAGGCAGTGAAAGGGGAAAAGCACGGGCTCACTTAAAGGCGCGTGAGAGCGTTTGCCATTTCTGCTTTGCCCCTCTCTGCATCTGCATGCGTTCAGCTGCAAGTGGTCCACCGCTGGCTGCCGTCTCTCCCTCCTAACCCCTTTCTCCGGCCTTCTCCCCAGAACCCCTGACCACCGTACTAATCAAGAATCTACCTATCGCCAGCTTAAAGAATATCCACTGACTTGGCCTCCACAGCCTTCTGTGGCAAAGAATTCCACGGATTCATCACCCTTTGACTAAAGAAATTCTTCCACATCTCCCTTTGTAAATGTACGTCGTTTTATTCTGAGATTATGGCTCTGGTCCTAGACTCTCCCACCAGTGGAAACATCCTCTCCACATCTAGGCCTTTCACTATTCGTAGGGTCAATAGACAATAGACAATGATCAGCCATGATCACATTGAATGGCGCAGGAGGAGGCTATTTGGCCCTTCGAGCCAGCACACCGCCATTCAATGTGATCATGGCTGATCATTCTCAATCAGTCACCCCGTTCTGCCTTCCCTCCCCATACCCCCTGACTCCCTTCCGCTATCCTTAAGAGCTCATCCATCCAGCGCCCTCTTGAATGCATACAGAGAATTGGCCTCCACTGCCTTCTGAGGCAGAGAATTCCACAGATTCACAACTCTCTGACTGAAAAGGTTTTCCTCATCTCCGTTCTAAATGGCCGACCCTTATTCGTAAACTGTGGCCCCTGGTTCTGGACTCCCCCAACATTGGGTCCCAATGTTGGGGTCCCCCTCTTCATCCCTTCCTAAACTCCAGTGAGTACAGGCCCCGTGCTGTCAAACGCTCAGGGCCTGCTCAACGTTGTGTCCCTGCACTCCCCGCCTTGATTCCTATTACTGTTTCAAAAATTTATGGATCAGAATTTTATGTTTTATTTTGAAGGGAATTGAATACAAACAGTTGAACAGATTACCGTGACCTGCGTGGGTTTTCTCCAGGTGCTCCGGTTTCTTCCCACACTCCAAAGATGTACAGGTTTTGTAGTTAATTTGGCTTTGGTAAAAATTGACCAGCGATCCCCGCACATTAACACTATCCCTGACGCACACCACAGACAATTGGGCACCTGAGGATACGGGGAGAAGGGCAGGAGAATGGGGTTAGGAGGGAGAGATAGATCAGCCATGATTGGATGGCGGAGCAAACCTGATGGGCCGAATGGCCTAACTCTGCTCCTGATGATGGAGAAATCAAAGAGGGTTTATGTCTGCCACTTTAGTTTGGAAAAGAAACATCACTTATGACTTCCTGACAAATTACAATATTAACCAAAGCCAATTGGGGTAGGGCCATTTAGAACGGAGATGAGGAAGAACGTTTTCAGTCAGAGAGTGGTGAAGGTGTGGAATTCTCTGCCTCAGAAGGCAGTGGAGGCCAGTTCGTTGGATGCTTTCAAGAGAGAGCTGGATAGAGCTCTTAAGGATAACGGAGTGAGGGGGTTATGGGGAGAAGGCAGGAACGGGGTAGTGATTGAGAGTGATCAGCCATGATCGCATTGAATGCAGTGCTGGCTCGAAGGGCTGAATGGCCTACTCCTGCACCTATTGTCTATTGTCTAATTAACCTACAAACCGTGTACGTCTTTGGATTGCGGGAGGAAACCGGAGCATCTGGATAAAACCCATGCAGGTTAATAGACAATAGGTGCAGGAGGAGGCCATTTGGCCCTTCGAGCCAGCACCACCATTCAATGTGATCATGGCTGATCATTCTCAATCAGTACCCCGTTCCTGCCTTCTCCCCATACCCCTGACTCCGCTATCCTTAAGAGCTCTATCTAGCTCTCTCTTGAATGCATTCAGAGAATTGGCCTCCACTGCCTTCTGAGGCAGAGAATTCCACAGATTCACAACTCTCTGACTGAAAATGTTTTTCCTCATCTCCGTTCTAAATGGCCTGCCCCTTATTCTTAAACTGTGGCCCCTGGTTCTGGACTCCCCCAACATTGGGAATATGTTTCCTGCCTCTAACGTGCCCAACCCCTTAATAATCTTATACGTTTCGATAAGATCTCCTCTCATCCTTCTAAATTCCAGTGTATACAAGCCTAGGGGTCAGGGGGAGAACGTGCAAACTCCGCACAGGCAGTGCCCGTATCGAACCCGGGATCGAACCCGGGTCTCTGGCGTTGTGAGGCAGCAACTCTACCGCTGCGCCACCGTGCCGCCCAAAAATGATAGATTCTTGTTCAGCAAGCAGTGAAGGTTACCAGGCAAGCAGGCATGTGGAGTTTAAGATTACGATCAGAATACTGAATGACAGAAAAGGTCATTCAGAGAGGCAGAGTCGTTACATCAGAAATTACAAATATTCATTAATCACATAGTGCAGATATTTTCTCTCATCTCAGACCTGAATAACCTACCCTTAATTTTCAGAGCGTAACCCCGGATTGCAAACTCACCAACCAAGATAACTATCATTCTTGCATTTCTCCTGAAAAGCCTTGTAATAATGCTAAACATTTCATTAGATTAGTTTAGAGAGACAGCGTGGAAACAAGTCCTTCGGTCACAAGGTCACAAGGGATAGAAGCAGAAATTAGGCCATTCGGCCCAACAAGTCTACTCCGCCATTCAATCACGGCTGATCTATCTCTCTCTCCTAACCCCATTCTCCTGCCTTCTCCCCATAACCCCTGACACCCGTACTAATAAAGAGTCTACCCTGGTCAGGATCGAACCTGGGTCTCTGGTTGTGTACGTGCTGTAAGGCAGCAACTCTACTATCGTGCCACCCCAGTGCCAACATGAACATGGATGGGCATCATTTCTGGCCGGGGCCCTTCTTCAGACTGATTGTAGTTGGAGAGGACAATCAAGAATCTGTCAATCTGCACCTTAAAAATATCCGCTGACTTGGCCTCCACAGCCTTCTGTGGCAAAGAATTCCACAGATTCACCACCCTATGTCTGAAGAAATTCCTCCTCATCTCCTTCCTAAAGGAATGTCCACCGAGTCCACTCTGGCCAGCGATTACCCGTACACTTGTTCTAGCCCACACATGGGGGGACAATTTACAGAGCGCCAATTAACGCATAAACCTACAGGTCTTTGGAGTGTGGGAGAAAACCGGAGCACCCGGAGAAAACCCACGCAGTTCACGGGGAGAACGTACAAACTCCGTACAGACAGCGCCTGTAGTCGGGATCGAACCCTGGCCAATTCAGTATTATGTTCAGTTTTGGTAACCTTGCTTAGTTTAGTTTAGAGATACAGCGCGGAAACAGGCCCTTCGGCCCACCGGGACCGCGCCGACCAGCGATCCCCGCACATTAACACCATCCTACACACACTAGGGACAATTTTTACATTTACCCAGCAATTAACCTACATACCTTTAGGTCTTTGGAGTGTGGGAGGAAACCGAAGATCTCGGAGAAAACCCACGCAGGTCACGGGGGAGAACGTGCAAACTCCATACAGGCAGCACCCATAGTTGGGATGGAACCGACGCTGCATTCGCTGTAAAGCAGCAACTCTACCGCTGCACCACCGTGACCGCCCTGGTAGGAGGGATGTCATCAAGCTCGAGAAAGTGCGGAGAAGATTTACGAGGATGTTGTCAGGTGTTAGGATCCGAGCTGCAGGGAGAGGTTGAGCTGGCTGGGACTTTGTTCCTTGGAGCGCAGGAGGATGAGGGGTGATCTTGTCGAGGTGTATAAAATCATGAGAGGAATAGGTCAGGCAGATTCACAAAGCCTCTTGCCCAGAGTAGGTGAATAAAGAACCAGAGGACATAGGTTTTAAGGTGAAGGGGAAAAGGTTTAATAGGAATCTGAGGGGTAACTTTTCACTCAGAAGATGGTGGGTATTATAACGAGCTATCAAATATGACTAGCTTAGATGATCGACATGAATGTGCTAGGTTGAAAGATTTGTGTACCATGCATGCAGTATGATTCTGTGACTCTATGATTCTGCTTTTATGTTCACTCTGGACACCATTTATTCTACATTTCCATTTGGAGTCACAGAGTGATACAGCGTGGAAACAGGCCCTTCGGCCCAACTTGCCCACACCGGCCAACATGTCCCAGCTGCCCTAGTCCCACCTGCCTGCGTTTGGCCCATGCCCCTCCAAACCTGTCCTACCCATGCACCTGTCTAACTGTTTCTTAAACGTTGCGAGAATACCAGCCTCAACTACCTCCTCTGGCAGCTCGCTCCATACACCCACCGCCCTCTGTGTAAAAAAAAGTTACCCCTCAGGTTCCCATTATATCTTTCCCCCCTGACCTTACATCGCTGACCTCTGGTTCATGATGTCTGAATGATTTCCCATATCGCTTTTGCTGGATTCTGAAATTCGACTTTGTTTTAGGACTACTTGGTGCAGCGGTAGAGTTGCTGCCTTACAGCGCTTACATCCCAAGAGATCCGGGTTCCATCCTGATTACAGGGTGCCGTCTGTACGGAGTTTGTACGTTCTCCGTGTGACCTGCGTGGGTTGTCTCCCACACTCCAAAGACATAAAGGTTTGTCGGTCAATTAGCTTGGTGTAAATGCAAATTGTCCCTGGCGTGTGTAGGATAGCGTTAGTGTCAAGTCAAGTCAAGTTTATTTGTCACATACACACACACGATGTGCAGTGAAATGAAAGTGGCAATGCCTGCGGATTGTGCACAAAAAAGAATTACAGTTACAGCATATAAATAAAGTTAATAAGTTAATATAGAGAAGACAAAATTTAGTCCCTGGAGTTATAAAAGTTGACAGTCCTGATGGCCTGTGGGAAGAAACTCCGTCTCATCCTCTCCGTTTTCACAGCGTGACAGCGGAGGCGTTTGCCTGACTGTAGCGGCTGGAACAGTCCGTTGCTGGGGTGGCAGGGGTCCCTCATGATCTTGCTTGCTCTGGATCTGCACCTCCTGATGTATAGGTCCTGCAGGAGGACGAGTGTGCGGGGATCACTAGTGGGCCCAGTGGGCCGAAGGGGCTGTTCCCCTGCTGTATCTCTAAACTAAATAAACTAAATCCCTAGTGTGTGTAGGATAGTATTAGTGTGTTGGTCAGTGCGGACTTGGTGGGCTGATGGGCCTGTTTCCGTGCTGTAGCTCTGAACTAAACTGAACTGAACTAAACGAAACATGGCAGGCCTCTCTTTTTGATCTATTGACATCTTTGACCCCTCACATCAGCCATGGATGGAAGGCTACTTTTCTGGTGGATGTCTTGTGCCTCAAAGGGACTGATATTAGCTGTAAATGGTGCGTTCATACTTTAAATGTCTGCTTTAGATTTTTAGATTTAGATTTTAGATTTAGAGATACAGCGCGGAAACAGGCCCTTCGGCCCACCGGGTCCGCGCCGCCCAGCGATCCCCGCACACTAACACTATCCTACACACACTAGGGACAATTTTTAAAAAACATTTGCCCAGCCAATTAACCTACATACCTGCACGTCTTTGGAGTGTGGGAGGAAACCGAAGATCTCGGAGAAAACCCACGCAGGTCACGGGGAGGACGTACAGCATGGATTCGGTGGGCTGAAGGGCCTGTTTCTGTGCTGCACCTCTGAACTGGACTTCGTGACTCTAATACTTTTGTCAGGAAGTATGTCTTTATCAAGAGGATGCTATTGTGATTCCAGATAGGTGAGATGCGGGCAAGGAAACTTACACTTGAAGTGAACTAATCTCCCAGCTGAGACAGGATTCATTACATGGTTCATCGTGAAATGCTGGTGGGAAGGAAATAGCTATAATCTTGCAAACATTTTTGATTCAGGGTTGATGTCAGGTGACTGAAATTTTGCACATTTTAAAACCTTGTTGAAAAGATTTACAGGGCAAACCGAGTAAGCTGGATGGTCTTTCTTTCTGCCAAAAACATTAGAGTCATGGGGTCTTCCCAGCTGTTATCAGGCAACTGAACCATCCTACCACAACCAGAGAGCAGTGCTGAACTACTATCTACCTCATTGGTGACCCTCGGACTATCCCTGATGAGACTTTGCTGGCTTTACCTTGCACTAAACGTTATTCCCTTATCATGTATATACACACTGTAAATGGCTCGATTGTAATCGTGTGTTGTCTTTCCGCTGACCGGTTAGCACGCAACAAAAGCTTTTCACTGTACCTCGGTACACGTGACCAGAAACTAATCCGAACTGGTGCAGCAGTAGTGTTGCTGCCTTACAGCGCCAGAGACCCAGGTTCGATCCTGACTACAGTTGCTCTCTGTACTGAGCTCCTGTGTTCTCCCCATGACCTGCGTGGGTTTTCTCCGGGTGCCCCGGTTTCCTTCCACACTCCAAAGACGTGCAGGTTTGTAGGTTAATTGGCTTCGGGGCAAAAAAATTGTAAATTGTCCCTAGTGTGTGTGGGATAGTGTTAACGTGCGGGGATCGATGGTCGGCGCGGACTCGGTGGGCCGATGGGCCTGTTTCCGCGCTGGATCTCTAAAGTCTAAAGTCTAACAGGTGAAACAACACAAGGAAGTAACACGTGGAGCAAGGAACGGCAGATGCTGATTTATACCGACGATAGACACAAATTGCTGGAGTAACTCAGCAGGTCAGGCAGCAACACTGGAGAGAAGCAAGAGGAATGGGAAGATGGGTCTCGACCCAAAACGTCACCCATTCCTTCTCTCCAGAGATGCTGCCTGACCCGCTGAGTTACTCCAGCATTTTGTGTCGACCAGGAACTTGCATCACAACTTAGGACTACACGGTCTGTATAGTTTAATATACAGGATTAAATTGGATAAATCTTGGCTGATTAACGATAAATTAAGATTTTAATATAGAAAAGCCTTTTGCTTTCAATCTACTTTGCCTTAACCAATTAAATGAAGACTTTGGTAATTAATGTTAACTCACATATCAGGCATTTGAAAGGCCAAGTGATGGCATGTGACATGGTGTATTAACAGACTTAAACCAAACCCTGACACCCCAAACAACTTCAGACCAATCTCCAACCTACCCTTTCTGTCCAAAGTTTTGGAACGTGCTGTAGCTTCCCAACTCAAATACCACCTCTCTACCAATAACCTGTATGAAACTTTCCAATCCGGATTCCGCTCAAACCACTGTACTGAAACTGCGCTCCTCAAAATCACAAACGACATTCTCCTCTCCTCCGACGCTGGCAACCTCAACATCCTCATCCTACTTGACCTCAGCGCCGCCTTTGACACCATAAATCACTCCATTCTCCTCACCCGACTTGAAACCTCCCTTAACATCACCGGCACAGCCCTATCCTGGTTCAAATCTTACCTTTCTGACAGACACCAGTTCATCTCCATTAACAACTGTAAATCCCCCACCGCTCCCCTCCCCCAAGGTGTCCCCCAAGGCTCAGTCCTTGGCCCCCTCCTCTTCATCCCTACCTGTTCCCCCTTGGTCAATTAATCCGCCGTCATGGTCTCAACTTCCACTGCTTCGCCGATGATATCCAGCTCCTCATCTCCACCAAGTCAATCTCCTCCACCACACACTCTACACTGACAAACTGCATCAATGAAATAAAATCTTGGCTTCAATCAAATTTCCTCAAACTCAATTGCAACAAATCTGAAATCATCATCATTGGTCACCAAACGCTCACCAAATCCACCCAAAACTTCATCCTCAACATTGATGGTCTCCCAGTATCCACCTCACCTCACATCCGGAATCTTGGAATCATCTTTGATCAAACCCTCTCCTTCGACAAACACATCAAACACATCACAAAGACAGCCTTCTTCCACCTCAAAAACATTGCCCGTCTCCGTCCATCCCTCTCCTCCACAGCTGCAGAAACCCTCATCCACGCCTTCATCACCTCCCGTCCGGACTACTGCAACAGCCTCCTCTATGGCGCACCCTCAAAAATCATCAGTAAACTTCAATACATTCAAAACTCCGCTGCCCGTCTACTCACCCACACCCCGATCCGTGACCATATCACCCCCGTCCTTTACAAACTCCACTGGCTCCCCATCCCCCAGAGAATCCAGTACAAAATCCTCCTCATAACCTACAAAGCCCTCCATAACCTGGCCCCATCCTACCTGACCGACCTCCTCCACAGGCACACTCCTACCTGCACCCTCCGCTCTGCTGCTGCCAATCTCCTATCCCCCCACATCCGGACCAAACTCAGATCCTGGGGGGACAGGGCTTTCTCCATCGCTGCTCCCACCCTATGGAACTCACTACCCCAAACCGTTAGAGACTCCTCCACACTCACCACATTCAAAACATCACTGAAGTCTCACCTGTTCAGTACTGCCTTCAACCACTGAAGGTCACCTCACCTTCTGTCTCCTTTCTCTGTTCGTTTACATATTTACTTATTTATCTATTTATTCATTTCCCTATGTTCTCTAAATCTCTGTAAAGCGTCTTTGAGTATATGAAAAGCGCTATATAAATAAAATGCATTATTATTATTATTAAACAACTAATACAAGCATGTACACTCCACGTCGAGTAGATAGCAATACCTACGTAAATACCAACTTCTTCAGAGAAAGATCAGAACTCAGGCAAGTGATCAATTTTCAATGAACAAAACTGGGGAAACATTAGCTCTTCAATAGACAATAGACAATAGGTGCAGGAGGAGGCCATTCGGCCCTTCGAGCCAGCACCGCCATTCAATGTGATCATGGCTGATCATTCTCAATCAGTACCCCGTTCCTGCCTTCTCCCCATACCCCTTGACTCCGCTATACTTAAGAGCTCTATCTAGCTCTCTCTTGAATGCATTCAGAGAATTGGCCTCCACTGCCTTCTGAGATTGCGTCTGTGCAACTGAAAATATCATGTATAAGAAAATAACTGCAGATGCTGGTACAAATCGATTTATTCACACAATGCTGGAGTAACTCAGCAGGTCAGGCAGCATCTCGGGAGAGAAGGAATGGGTGACGTTTCGGGTCGAGACCCTTCTTCAGACTCGAAGAAGTCATGTAGTTCCCCCAGACCATGCTCAGTGTGATCCAGCCACACACTGGACCTACGAATGGTTGTGAAAGCTACATTCTCTAAGCTCCTTGATCTCCCTCTGAGTAACATGGCTTGAACGAGCTTTAGACGGGGGATTATGGACGGCTTTTATGATTCAACATGACTCAATTAAAATCCAATTTTCTGTCTGTCTGTGCGCTTCCATCGAATGTTAAGGCATGTGAATGGGCCACTTAAAATATTTTTGCCTGTGCCAGCTCTCCACTAGAGACACCCAGAATTAATCCCATTGTTCCAGTATCCTTCCAAGTGCGCTCGTTTGAACTCCTTCAAATATTTATCCATGTCACACAGCTGAACATTCCTGCTCTCAATCAGCCACCTGTCGTCTGAAGGAGTCTCGACCCGAAACGTCACCCATTCCTTCTCTCCAGAGGTGCTGCCTGTCCCCGATGAGTTGCTCCAGCATTTTAGAAACATAGAAACACAGGAAATAGGTGCAGGAGTAGGCCATTCAGCCCTTCGAGCCAGCACCGCCATTCAATATAATCATGGCTGATCATCCTAAATTAGTACACTGTTACTCTCCATTTCCCTTGATTCCATTAGCCCAAAGAGCTATATCTAACTCACTTTACAACATAATTTTGTGTCCATCTTCGGCTTAAACCAGCATATGCAGTTCCTTCCTACACATCCTGTCAGGTTGTTTTGGTTTATAATAATAATAATAATAATGCATTTTATTTATATAGCGCTTTTCATATACTCAAAGACGCTTTACAGAGATTTTGAGAACATAGGGAAATTAAATAATAGATAAATAAGTAAATAAATAAATGAACAGTTTAGTTTTGAGATACAGCGTGGAAGCAGGCCCTTCGGCCCACCGATTTTGCGTGACCAGCGATCCCCGCACATTAACACTGTCCTACACACACTGTGGACAATTTACACCAAGCCAATTAACCTACAAACCTGCACGTCTTTGGAGTGTGGGAGGAAATGTGAACACATTAGAGGCAGGAAACATGTTCCCAATGTTGGGGGAGTCCAGAACCAGGGGCCACAGTTTAAGAATAAGGGGTAGGCCATTTAGAACAGAGATGAGGAAGAACTTTTTCAGTCAGAGAGTGGTGAAGGTGTGGAATTCTCTGCCTCAGAAGGCAGTGGAGGCCAGTTCGTTGGATGCTTTCAAGAGAGAGCTGGATAGAGCTCTTAAGGATAGCGGAGTGAGGGGGTATGGGGAGAAGGCAGGAACGGGGTACTGATTGAGAGTGATCAGCCATGATCGCATTGAATGGCGGTGCTGGCTCGAAGGGCTGAATGGCTTACTCCTGCACCTATTGTCTATTGTCTATTGAAACCGAAGATCTCGGAGAAAACCCACGCAGGTCGCGGGGAGAACGTACAAACTCCGTACAGACAGCACCCGTAGTCGGGATGGAACCGGGGTCTCTGGAGCTGTGAGGCAGCAACTCTACCGCTGCGCCACCGTGCCGCCCTTGTTGTGGCTCAGATACAGAACTCTCGTTGCTCTGTGTCAAGGGTTTCACAGTCCACGTACCACCTGGACAATTTCTGTGAGAAGTCGCAAGTGCACAAGTGTTGGGAGCAGAATTAGGCCATTCGGCCCATCGAGTCTACTCCGCCATTCAATCACGGCTGATCCATCTCTCCCTCCTAACCCCACTTTCCTCCCTTCCTCCCTTCCCCCCATAACCCCTGACACCCATACCAATCAAGAATCTATCTATCTCTGCCTTAAAAATATCCACTGACTTGGCCTCCACAGCCTTCTGTGGCAGTGACTCCCACAGATTCACCACCCTCTGCCTAAAGAAATTCCTCCTCATCTCCTTCCTAAAGGAACGTCCTTCAATTCTGAGGCTGTGACCTCTGGTCCTAGACTCTCCCACCAGTGGAAACATCCTCTCCGCATCCATTCGTTCAAGGCCTTTCACTATTTGGTAAGATTCATTGAGGTCACCCCTTATCCTTCTAAACTCCAGTAAGAAGAGGCCTAATGCCATCAAATGCTCATCATATGTTAACCCTCTCATTCCCATAAATGGGAACAACACCGGAAACGGGACCTTTGGCCAAACCCGTCCATGCCGATCGATTACCCCATCTAAGCTAGACCCACTGGCCCACATTTGGTCCATATCCCTCCGACTGCCTCGAAAAAAACAGCCAACATAACCAAGAACTTGTCCCACCCCAGTAGAGTTCCCAACTATCTCACTCCCAAATAAGGGACAAGGTGATGTCACCGCCACGCGCCCCATGTGACCTCACCCAGCCAGCGGCCACGTGCTCCCGCTCCATTAATGGAGGCCGCCCGTGCCGGGAGGCAGGTTGCTACGCAACCTACGTTACACGGTGCCTGGACCTACAGCATCCGGGCCTATAGCGTCCAGGCCTACAGCGTCCGGGCCTACAGCGTCCGGGCCTGCAGCGTCCGGGCCTACAGCGCCCCCCGGGCCTACAGCATCCAGGCCTACAGCGTCCAGGCCTGCAGCGTCCAGGCCTGCAGCGTCCAGGCCTGCAGCGTCTGGGCTTGCAGCGTCCAGGCCTACAGCGCCCCCCGGGCCTACAGCATCCAGGCCTACAACGTCCGGGCCTACAGCGTCCGGGCCTGCAGCGTCCGGGCCTACAGCGCCCCCCGGGCCTACAGCATCCAGGCCTGCAGCGTCCAGGCCTACAGTGTCCGGGCCTGCAGCGTCCAGGCCTACAGTGTCCCCCCGGGCCTAATACGGGACAAGGGAGGTCCCATTCGGAACAAACCAATTTAGCCCAAAATAGGGGATGTCCCGGCTAATACGGGACAGTTGTCAACCCTACACCTCAGTCATTAGCTCTTTGGCCTGGATAGAGTGGATATGAAGAGGAGAGACACAAGTTGTTGGAGAAACTCAGCGGGACAGGCAGCATCTCTGGAGAGAAGGAATAGGTGCCGTTTCGGGTTGAGACCCTTCTTCAGACCGATCTCGACCCGAAACGTCACCCATTCCTTCTCTCCAGAGATGCTGCCTGACCCGCTGAGTTACTCCAGCATTTTGTGTCGACCAGGAAGTTGCATCGCAACTTAGGACTACACGGTCTGTATAGTTTAATATACAGGATTAAATTGGATAAATCTTGGCTGATTACTGATAAATTAAGATTTTAATGTAGAAAAGCCTTTTGCTTTCAATCTACTTTGCCTTAACCAATTAAATGAAGACTTTGGTAATTAATGTTAACTCACATATCAGGCAATTGAAAGGCCAAGTGTTGGCATGTGACATGGTGTATTAACAGACTGAAACAACTAATACAAGCATTGACACTCCACGATGAGTAGATAGCAATACCTACGTAAATACCAACCTCTTCAGAGAAAGATCAGAACTCAGGCAAGTGATTAATTTTCAATGAACAAAACTGGGGAAACATTAGCTCTTCAATAGACAATAGGTGCTGGAGGAGGCCATTCGGCCCTTCGAGCCAGCACCGCCATTCAATGTGATCATGGCTGATCATTCTCAATCAGTACCCCGTTCCTGCCTTCTCCCCATACCCCCTGACTCCGCTATCCTTAAGAGCTCTATCCAGCTCTCTCTTGAATGCATTCAGAGAATTGGCCTCCACTGCCTTCTGAGGCAGAGAATTGCACAGATTCACAACTCTTTGACTGAAAAAGTTTTTCCTCGTCTCAGTTCTAAATGGCCTACCCCTTATTCTTAAACTGTGGCCCCTTGTTCTGGACTCCCCCAACAGTGTATACAAGCCTAGTCGCTCCAGTCAAAGAAAGGATCACCTCCCTTTCTGATCCACTTCCTTCCTACGGATACTGTTTAGTTTAGTTTAGAGATACAGCGCAGAAACAGGCCCTTCGGCCCACCGAGTCCGCGCCGACCAGCGATCCCCGCACATTAACACCATCCTACGCACACCAGGAACAGTTTTTACATTAGGAGCAAAGAGGTCTTTCTACAGTTGTACCGGGCCCTGGTGAGACCGCACCTGGAGTACTGTGTGCAGTTTTGGTCTCCAAATTTGAGGAAGGATGTTCTTGCTATGGAGGGCGTGCAGCGTAGGTTCACTAGGTTAATTCCCGGAATGGCGGGACTGTCGTATGTTGAAAGGCTGGAGCGATTGGGCTTGTATACACTGGAATTTAGAAGGATGAGGGGGGATCTTATTGAAACATATAAGATAATTAGGGGATTGGACACATTAGAGGCAGATAACATGTTCCCAATGTTGGGGGAGTCCAGAACAAGGGGCCACAGTTTGAGAATAAGGGGTAGGCCATTTAGAACGGAGATGAGGAAGAACTTTTTCAGTCAGAGGGTGGTGAAGGTGTGGAATTCTCTGCCTCAGAAGGCAGTGGAGGCCAGTTCGTTGGATGCTTTCAAGAGAGAGCTGGATAGAGCTCTTAAGGATAGCGGAGTAAGGGGGTATGGGGAGAAGGCAGGAACGGGGTACTGATTGAGAGTGATCAGCCATGATCGCATTGAATGGCGGTGCTGGCTCGAAGGGCTGAATGGCCTACTCCTGCACCTATTGTCTATTGTCTATTGTCTATTGTCTATTGTCTATTGACCGAGCCAATTAACCTACAAACCTGTGCGTCTTTTGGAGTGTGGGAGGAAACCGAAGGTCTCAGAGAAAACCCACGCAGGTCACGGGGAGAACGTACAAACTCCGTACAGACGGCACCCGCAGCTGGGATCGAACCCGGGACTTTGGCGGATGTAAGCGCTGTAAGGCAGCAACTCTACCGCTGCGCCACCGTGCCGCTCCCGTGTAGTCCTAAGCTAGTGGAGTCAGGGGGTATGGGGAGAAGGCAGGAACGGGGTACTGATTGAGAATGATCAGCCATTATCACATTGAATGGCGGTGCTGGCTCGAAGGGCCGAATGGCCTTCTCTTGCACCTATTGTCTATTGTCTATTGTCTAAGCTAAAGCAGAATTTCAGAATCCAGCAAAGGCGACATAGGGGGGCAATCGCTCAAAAATCAAGGTGAGGTGGGTTTAAGGTGAGGGGGGGGGGGGGAAGATTTAATGGGAACCTGAGGGGTAACTTTTTTTCACACAAAAGGTGGTGGGTGTATGGAACGAGCTGCCGGAGGAGGTGGTTGAGTCTGGGACTATCGCAAAGTTTATAGACAATAGACAATAGGTGCAGGAGGAGGCCATTCGGCCTTTCGAGCCAGCACCGCCATTCAATGTGATCATGGCTGATCATTCTCAATCAGTACCCCGTTCCTGCCTTCTCCCCATACCCCCTGACTCCGCTATCCTTAAGAGCTCTATCTAGCTCTCTCCTGAATGCATTCAGAGAATTGACTTCCACTGCTTTCTGAGGCAGAGAATTCCACAGATTTACAACTCTCTGACTGAAAAAGTTTTCTCTGTTCCAAATGGCCTACCCCTTATTCTTAAACTGTGGCCCCTTTGTTCTGGACTCCCCCCAACATTGGGAACATGTTTCCTGCCTCTAACGTGTCCAACCCCTTAATAATCTTATATGTTTCGATAAGATCCATTTAGATCGCTTAGACAGGTGCATGTATAGGACAGGTTGTGATAGTACTAACTCCGTACAGGCAGCGCCCGTGGTCAGGACCCAAACTGGGTCTCCGGCGCTGTGAGGCAGCAACTTCACCGCTGTGCCCGCGTGCCGCCCAGTTAGACAATAGACAATAGGTGCAGGAGGAGGCCATTCGGCCCTTCGAGCCAGCACCGCCATTCACTGTGGTCATGGCTGATCATTCTCAATCAGTACCCCGTTCCTGCCTTCTCCCCAACATTTTGTGTCCACCCTTAATTTAAACCAGCATCTGCAGTTCTTCCCTACAGATACGAAGAGGAAGCGGATTTTGTACACCTGGACAAGGTCACCCCCCTCATCCTTCCCACAACTCCAAGGAACGCAGTCCCAGCCAGCTCAACCTCTCCCTGTAGCTCAGGCCCTCGAACCCCGGCACGGTGGCGCAACGGTAGAGTTGCTGCCTTACAGCGAATGCAGCGCCGGAGACTCAGGTTCGATCCTGACTACGGGCGCCGTCTGTACGGAGTTTGTACGTTCTCCCCGTGACCTGCGTGGGTTTCCTCCGAGATCTTCGGTTTCCTCCCACACTCCAAAGACGTGCAGGTATGTAGGTTAATTGGCTGGGCAAATGTAAAAATTGTCCCTAGTGGGTGTAGCATAGTGTTAATGTGCGGGGATCGCTGGGCGGCGCGGACCCGGTGGGCTGAAGGGCCTGTTTCCGCGCTGTATCTCTAAATCTAAAAATCTAAATCTAAAAACATCCTCGCGTGTCTTCTCGGCACCGTTTGCACCTTGGCAACATCCTTCCCATAGCTGGGCGGCCGATATTGAACGCGGCCTCACCGACGTGCCATACAGACCGCCGCGTGATGTCTCAGCTTCCGGTTCCAGGAACTGAAGACAAGCCAAATGCCGATCGCATGTTAACCCTCGCATTCCTGGGTTTCATTCCCATAAATGATGGAGTCACACAACACGGGAAAACGTGTATAGGAGCAAAGAGGTCCTTCTGCAGTTGTACAGGGCGCTAGTGAGACCGCACCTGGAGTACTGTGTGCAGTTTTGGTCTCCAAATTTGAGGAAGGATATTCTTGCTATTGGGGGCGTGCAGCGTAGGTTTACTAGGTTAATTCCCGGAATGGCGGGACTGTCGTATGTTGAAAGACTGGAGCGACTAGGCTTGTATACACTGGAATTTAGAAGGATGAGAGGAGATCTTATCGAAACGTATAAGATTATTAAGGGGTTGGACACGTTAGAGGCAGGAAACATGTTCCCAATGTTGGGGGAGTCCAGAACAAGGGGCCACAGTTTAAGAATAAGGGGTAGGCCATTTAGAACTGAGATGAGGAAAAACTTTTTCAGTCAGAGAGTTGTGAATCTGTGGAATTCTCTGCCTCAGAAGGCAGTGGAGGCCAAGTCTCTGAATGCATTCAAGAGAGAGCTGGATAGAGCTCTTAAGGATAGCGGAGTCAGGGGGTATGGGGAGAAGGCAGGAACGGGGTACTGATTGAGAATGATCAGCCATGATCACATTGAATGGCGGTGCTGGCTCGAAGGGCCGAATGGCCTCCTCCTGCACCAATTGTCTATTGTCTATTGTCTAAAACGGGACCTATGGCCCAGCCCGTCCAACTAAGCTAGACCCACGGGCCCACATTTGGCCCGTATCCCTCCGTCGCGTAACGTCTCAGCTTAACATCTCGCGAAACGTCTCAGCTCCAATTAGCCGTCGAACCTGGAGAAAGAGGAAGAAAAAAAAGAAAATGTGTGCTGTGTGCAGTTTTGGTCTCCAAATTTGAGGAAGGATATTCTTGCTATTGAGGGCGTGCAGCGTAGGTTCACTAGGTTAATTCCCGGAATGGCGGGACTGTCGTATGTTGAAAGGCTGGAGCAATTAGGCTTGTATACACTGGAATTTAGAAGGATGAGGGGGGATCTTATCGAAACATATAAGATTATTAAGGGGATGGACACGTTAGAGGCAGGAAACATGTTCCCAATGTTGGGGGAGTCCAGAACAAGGGGCCACAGTTTAAGAATAATGGGCAGGCCATTTAGAACTGAGATGAGGAAAAGATTTTTCAGTCAGAGAGTTGTGAATCTGTGGAATTCTCTGCCTCAGAAGGCAGTGGAGGCCAGTTCGTTAGATGCTTTCAAGAGAGAGCTGGATAGAGCTCTTATGGATAGCGGAGTGAGGGGGTATGGGGAGAAGGCAGGAAATGGGTACTGATTGAGAATGATCAGCCATGATCACATTGAATGGCGGTGTTGGCTCGAAGGGCCGAATGGCCTCCTCCTGCACCTATTGTCTATTGTCTATTGTCTAAAACGGGACCTATGGCCCAGCCCATCCATGCCTGATCGATTGCCCCATCTAAGCTAGACCCACGGGCCCACATTTGGCCCGTATCCCTCCGTCGCCTAACGTCTCAGCTTAACGTCTCGCGAAACGTCTCAGCTCCAATTAGCCGTCGAACCTGGAGAAAGAGGAAGAAAAAAAAAGAAAACGATCTTGTTCTTGAAAATTTATTCCAAAGGAGCTGGTTTTTCAATCTTTCAATTTGCTCCTTTGCCTGAGTTACTGCAAATTGTGTTGTGGGTTTAATGGGGAAAGGAAACCATTTAATGTGCTGTGATAAACCTTTAATGTGCCACTTTGCTTAAGAGTTTCTTCTTCCATTTTAAACAGCTCCTACACTGACGGGCTTCCTTCCGCCTGCAGCCGGTGAGGCGTTCGTTTTAATGGACGTGCTCTGGTGTTACCCGCAGTGGGTGTCTTGCTGGGGCACCGTGCTAGACGCCTTTGATTATATCACTGCCGTGTGATTTAATTCGGTTCCAGGAGAATTCGTGCTAAACGCTGCGGATCTCCAATAAGCCTTCAAAGTGCATTATCCACGATGTCGGAGCCACCTCTAGGCTCAAAGCAATCTTCTTTCAATCTGAGCTGGAAGTTCCCTAAGGGTAGAGTCGCTGCCTCGTGTTCGATCCCGACTATGGCTGCTTGTCTGTGCGGCATTTCTATGCTCTCGCGTCCTGTCCCGCTGTGTTACTCCAGCATTATCATATCATATCATATCATATATATACAGCCGGAAACAGGCCTTTTCGGCCCTCCAAGTCCGTGCCGCCCAGCGATCCCCGCACATTAACACTATCCTACACCCACTAGGGACAATTTTTACATTTACCCAGCAATTAACCTACATACCTGTACGTCTTTGGAGTGTGGGAGGAAACCGAAGATCTCGGAGAAAACCCACGCAGGTCACGGGGAGAACGTACAAACTCCTTACAGTGCAGCACCCGTAGTCAGGATCGAACCTGAGTCTCCGGCGCTGCATTCGCTGTAAAGCAGCAACTCTACCGCTGCGCCACCGTGCCGCCCTTGTGTCTGTCTTTGGTTTAAACCAGCATCCGCTGTTTCTCCCTGCACAGGAACAGGTTTGACATGGTGATGAGGTCAAAAGTGATAGCGAGCAGAATTAGGCCATTCGGCCCATCAAGTCTGCTCCGCCATTCAATCATGGCTGGTCTATCTCTCCCTCCTAACCCCATTCTCCTGCCTTCTCCCCATAACCTCTGACAATCAAGAATCTATCTATCCCTGCTTTAAAAATATCCTCTGACTTGGCCTCCACAGCCTCCTGTGGCAAATAATTTCACAGATTCAACGCCCTCTGACTAAAGAAATTCCTTCTCATCTCCTTCCTAAAGAAACGTCCTTTAATTCTGAGGCTGTGACCTCTAGTCCTAGACTCTCCCACCAGTGGAAACATCCTCTCCACATCCACGCTATCTGTGCCTTTCACTATTCGGTGAGTTTCAATGAGGTCCCCCCCTCATTCTTCTAAACTCCAGCGAGTACAGGCCCAGTGCCGACAAACGTTCATCATATGTTAACCCACTCATTCCTGGGACCTTTCTCGTAAACCTCCTCTGGACCCTCTCCAGAGCCGGCACATCCTTCCTCAGATATGAAGATAGACACAAAATGCTGGAGTAACTCAGCGGGACAGGCAGCATCTCTGGAGAGAAGGAACGGGTGGCGTCTCGGGTCGAGACCCTTCTTCAGACAGGTGTCAGGGGAGAGGGAGACACAGAGATAAGGAAGTGTACGGCGTGAAAATAGGACCAAGGGGTTGGAGATCAAGGAAGATGTCAAATAGATCATCGTTAGCTGGGAGAAGGTAGCAACAAAGCAAACAGAGATAAAATGTATGGGAAAGAAAACTCTTCCCGCAGGGAGAGAGGATGTTACTAAACTCTCGTCGAAGAGAGGAGGAGAATTTCTTCAAAGTAGACATATCTTGAGGAGAATTTGTGGTGGAGAGGCAAGATGCGTGGGGAAAAAAACCCCTGCAGATGCTGGTTTAGATTTAGATTTTTTTTTTAGATTTAAAGATACAGTGCAGAAACAGGCCCTTCGGCCCACCGGGTCCGTGCCGCCCAGCTATCCCCGCACATTAAAACTATCCTGCACCCACTAGTGACAATTTTTACACTTGCCCAGCCAATTAACCTACAAACCTGTACGTCTTTGAAGTGTGGGAGGAAAGTGAAGATCTCGGAGGAAACCCACGCAGGTCATGGGGAGAACGTATAAACCCCGTACAGACGTTGCCCGTAGTCAGGATCGAACCTGAGTCTCCGGCGCTGCATTTGCTGTAAGGCAGCAGCTTACCGCTGCGCCACCGTGCCGCCTTTAAATCGAAGGTAGACACGAAATGCCGGAGTAATAACTCAGCGGGTCAGGCAGCATCTCAGGAGAGAAGGAATGGGCAACGTTTCGGGTCGAGACCCTTCCTCAGAGATAGAATGTAGTCCGGGACAGTCAGACTGGTCGGAGAATTGGGATGGGGGAGGTGATGGAGAGGGAGGGAAAGCAAGGGTGACTTGAAGTTAGAGAAGTCAATGTTCGTAGCGTTGGCTAAGATATGGTCAGGTTAGAATCTGGTGAGCGGGGGGAGGGGGGGGTCGGGGAGGGAGAGCAACAATCTGATAAATAAGCCTCGCTGAAATAAAGAAACATTCGCCAATCCACTACTGAATCTTAAGAGTCGGAGAAGCACTGAACCCACTTCAGACCGTACTGGTGGCAAGCACCTATTCAGAACTGATTATCATTTGTCACGATAATCTAATTATACAGTGTCACAGCCACTAAAGACCACTTAGCATTCGACTTGGGTTAATTTCCACGCTACGGTTGCTGAACTGTCACAAGGAATTTCATGGGAAATAATCTTGATTAATGACGAAGATATGCAACATACATTTTTTTTCCCTCCCAAATGTCCCCCTGGAGGACTTCACTTTCGGGGGTAATGACAGCGCGCGCGCCATTTTAAACAATCAGCGACAGGGAGCGGGAAAGTCGCCAAGATTCCAGGGCCACCATCAAGCTCAGCCGAGTCAGAGGCAGAAGCAGCTGAAGAAAGGGTCTCGAACCCAAAAACGTCACCCCCTTCCCCCTCTCCAGAGATGCTGCCCATCCCCGCTGAGTTACTCCAGCATTCCGTGTCCATCTTCGGTTTAAAACCAGCATCTGCAGCTTAAATCCTTCCTACAGCGACATGCAAGGTTCCCTCTTTGCTAAACGGTTACCCCATCATGACTGGTGACCCTTTTCCACCCCCCCCCCTCCCCTCTCCCCTAATGGAGCATTTCATCCATCTTCTTTTCAGCTGTCACTAGGGTTGCCAACTGTCCCGTATTAACCGGCACATCCCGTATTTTGGGCTAAATTGGTTTGTTCCGCAAGGGACCGTCCTCGTCCCGTATTAGGCCTGGACGGTGCTGTTGGCCCGGACACTGTAGGCCCGGACACTGTAGGCCCGGACACTGTAGGCCCGGACACTGTAGGCCCGGACACTGTAGGCCCGGACACTGTAGGCCCGGACACTGTAGGCCCGGACACTGTAGGCCCGGACACTGTAGGCCCGGACACTGTAGCCCGGACACTGTAGGCCCGGACACTGTAGGACCGGACACTGTAGGCCCGGACACTGTAGTCCCGGACACTGTAGGCCCGGACACTGTAGGCCCGGACACTGTAGGCCCGGACACTGTAGGCCCGGACACTGTAGGCCCGGACACTGTAGGCCCGGACACTGTAGGCCCGGACACTGTAGGCCCGGACACTGTAGGCCCGGACACTGTAGGCCCGGACACTGTAGGCCCGGACACTGTAGGCCCGGACACTGTAGGCCCGGACACTGTAGGCCCGGACTCTGTAGGCCCGGACACTGTAGGCCTGGATACTGTAGCCCGGACACTGTAGGCCCGGACACTGTAGCCCGGACACTGTAGGCCCGGACACTGTAGTCCCGGACACTGTAGTCCCGGACACTGTAGGCCCGGACACTGTAGGCCCGGACACTGTAGGCCCGGAAACTGTAGGCCCGAACACTGTAGGCCCGAAAACTGTAGGCCCGGACACTGTAGGCCCGGACACTGTAGGCCCGGACACTGTAGGCCCGGACACTGTAGGCCCGGACACTGTAGGCCCGGACACTGTAGGCCCGTACACTGTAGGCCCGGACACTGTAGGCCCGGGCACTATAGGCCGGGGGCCGCGGCAATCCCTGACAGTGTAGGCCCGGACACTGTAGGCCCGGACACTGTCGGCCTGGACACTGTAGGCCCGGACACTATACGCCCAGATACTGTAGTCCCGGACACTGTAGGCCCGGACACTGTAGGCCCGGACACTGTAGACCCGGACACTTTAGGCCCGGGGGCCGCCTAACGGAGGTTGCGTAGCAACCCGCATCCTGGCCCGGGTGGCCGCCATTGGTGGAGCGGGAGCACATGGCAGCTGGCTGGGTGAGGTCACGTGGGACTGGGGCAGTGTCATCACCTTGTCCCTTATTTGGGAGTGAGGGAGTTGGCATCCCTTGCTGTCACTGTGAACAAGGCCGGTGCTTTGGAGTCTTACCCAGAGTGGGGGAATCGAGGTCCAGAGGACATAGGTTCAAGGTGAAGGGGAAAAGATTTAATAGGAATCTGAGGGGTAACTTTTTCCACACAAAGGGTGGTGGGTGCATGGAACAAGCTGCCGGAGGAGGTAGTTGAGGCTGGGACTATCTCATCGTTTAAGAACCAGTTAGACAGGTACAGGGACAGGTCAGGTTTGGAGGGATGTGGGCCAAATGCGGGACTAGTGTAGCTGGGACATTGTTGGCCGGTGTGGGCAAGTTGGGCCGAAGGGCCTGTTTCCACGCTGTATCACTCTATGACTATGACCATCAGGCAAACCATCCTCCCTCCCATTGACTCCATCTACACCTCACGCTGCCTCGGCAAGGCCAGCAGCATGACCAAGAACCAGTCTCACCCTGGCTACTCCCTGTTCTCAGTCTTTGTGCCGAGGTACAGTGAAAAGCATTTGCGTGCTAACCAGTCAGTGGAAAGACAATATACGATTACAATTGAGCCGTCCACAGTGTGCGGATGGATACCTGATAATGGGATTAACGTGAATAACGCTCAGTGCAAGATAAGTCCAGTAGAGTCCGATCAAAGGTAGTCCAATAAGGTACCCTGAGGGTAGCTCAGGACTATTTTCTAGTTGTTGATAGGGTGGTTCAGTCGCCTGATAACAGCTGGGAAGAAACTGTCCCTGAATCTGGAGGTGTGCATTTTCACACTTCTGTACCTCTTGCCCTGAGTGGAGAGAATAGTTTAGTTTAGATTTTCAGATTTTTAGATTTAGAGATACAGCGCGGAAACAGGCCCTTCGGCCCACCGAGTCTGCGCCGCCCAGCGATCCCCGCACATTAACACTATCCTACACACACTAGGGACAATTTACTTTTACACCAAGCCAATTAACTTGCAAACCTGCACGTTTTTGGAGTGTGGGAGGAAACCGAAGATCTCGGAGAAAACCCACACAGGTCACGGGGAGAACGTACAAACTCCGTACAGACGGCGCCCGTAGTCAGGATTGAACCTGAGTCTCCGGCGCTGCATTCGCTGTAAGGCAGCAACTCTACCGCTGCGCCACCGTGCCGCCCGGTTTAGTTTAGTTTAGTTTTGTTTAGTTTAGTTTAGTTTAGTTTAGTTTAGTTTAGTTTAGTTTTGTTTATTGTCCCGTGTACCGAGGTGCAGTGAAAAGCTTTTGTTGCGTGCCAACCAGTCAGCAGAAAGACAATACGCGATTACAATCGAGCCATTCACAGTGTACAGAGAGATTTAAGAGTATGGAGCGATTGTGATATGCGTTTGTAGATCTGCTTCTGTGGCCGGCACGCAAATAGTCGCCTGGCTTGGCCGCCATCTTGGAAGATAAAACGACCCTGATTATCTGAAAGACCAAATTTTCAACGTGGTGTCATAGAGTCGTAGAATGATATAGTGTGGAAACAGGCCCTTCGGCCCAACTTGCCCACACTGGCCAACAATGTCCCACCTGTCCGCGCTTGGTCCATATCCCTCCAAACCTGTCTTATCCATGTAGCTGTTTAACAGTTTCTCGAACGTAGGAATGTCCCAGCCTCAACCACCTCCTCTGGCAGCTCGTTCCATACACCCACCACCCTCTGTGTGAAACAGAGTTTCCTCACAACTGTGCTGTAGTGTTAGCCAAATTACTTTCCTGCCCTGGAATGTGTTACTGAAAAGTATGGAAGGTACCCAATGGCCCGTGGCCAATTAAACGCTGAAATATGCTGTTTCAAACTCAATTTTAATAAGAAATGAAAAGTGCTGTTGCAGTCAACTTAGCTATCCTACAATGCTCCTGTACACGAGACGTTATTTTCAGGGGCCAATTATCCTGCCATCCCATGTGTTTTTTTTTAGATGTGTGCGGAAAAGGGAGGCAGTGGTAGAGTTGCTGCCTCACAGGGCCAGAGACCCGGGTTCCATCCTGACCGCGGGTGCTTGTCAGCACGGTGTTTGTACGTCCTGCCCGTGACCTGCGTGGGTTTTCTCCGGGTGCTCCGGTTTCCTCCCACTCTCCAAAGACGCGCAGGTTTGTAGGTTAATTGGCTTCGGTTAAAATGGTAAAATTGTCCCAAGTGTGTGTAGGATAGTGCTAGTGTACGGGGTGATCGCTGGTCGGCACGGACTAGATGGGCCGAAGGGCCTGTTTCCGCGTTGTGTCTCTAAACTAAACTAACTGCAACAGAGGAAGCAGGTGGATCATAGAAAGCATTCCATCGCGATGCTTGGCGCTTGGTGTCTGCTCTGTCCATGATTAGTAACATCTTTCTTGATCAGTGCGGGTGTCAGGGGTTATGAGGAGAAGGCAGGAGAATGGGGTTGAGTGGGAGAGATAGATCAGCCATGATTCAATGGCAGAGTAGACTCAATAGACAATATACAATAGGTGCAGGAGGAGGCCATTCGGCCCTTCGAGCCAGCACCGCCATTCAATGCGATCATAGCTGATCATTCTCAATCAGTACCCCGTTCCTGCCTTCTCCCCATACCCCCTGACTCCACTATCCTTAAGAGCTCTATCTAGCTCTCTCTTGAATGCATTCAGAGAATTGGCCTCCACTGCCTTCTGAGGCAGAGAATTCCACAGATTCACAACTCTCTGACTGAAAAAGGTTTTTCCTCATCTCCGTTCTAAATGGATGGGCCGAATGGCCTAATTCTGCTCCTACCACTTATGACCTTCAAGACCACAAGAAATTGCAGGGAGTTGAGATACAGCGTGGAAACACTGAGTCCGTGCTGACCAGCGATCCCCGCACACTGGCACTATCCTACACACGAGGGACAAGTTACAATTTTACCTACAAGCCAATTAACCTACAGACCTGCACGTCTTTGGGATGTGGGAGGAAACCGGAGCACCCGGAGAAAACCCGCGAGGTGATAGGGAGGACGTACAAACTCCATACAGACAGCACCCGCAGTCAGAATCGAACCCGGTTCTCCTTAGTTTTAGTTTAAGGTTTAACAATACATAAAAACATAGAAACATAGAAAATAGGTGCAGGAGTAGGCCATTCGGCCCTTCGAGCCTGCACTGCCATTCAATATGATCATGGCTGATCATCCAACTCAGTATCCCGTACCTGCCTTCTCTCCATACCCCCTGATCCCTTTAGCCACAAGGGCCACATCTAACTCCCTCTTAAATATAGCCAATGAACTGGCCTCAACTACCTTCTGTGGCAGAGAATTCCACAGATTCACCACTCTCTGTGTGAAGAAATGTTTTCTCATCTCGGTCCTAAAAGACTTCCCCCTTATCCTTAAGCTGTGACCCCATATTCTGGACTTCCCCAACATCGGGAACAATCTTCCCACATCTAACCTCTCCAACCCCTTAAGAATTTTATATGTTTCTATTAGATCCCCCCTCAGTCTTCTAAATTCCAGCGAGTACAAGCCGAGTCCATCCAGTCTTTCTTCATATGAAAGTCCTGCCATCCCAGGGATCAATCTGGTGAACCTTCTCTGTACTCCCTCGAAGGCTAGAATGTCTTTCTAGAATACAGCACAGAAACAGGCCCTTCGGCCCTCCGAGTCCACGCCCGACCATCGATCACCCGTACGCACTAGTTCTACGTGATTCAACTTTCTCATCCACTCCCGCCCTGCACACTGGGGGGGCAATTTACAGAGGAACAATCAACCTACAAACCGACAAAGGTCTTTGGAACGTGGGAGGAATCCGGGGAACCTGGTGGAAACCCACGCGGTCACGGAGGGAACGTGCAAACTCCGCCCACAGACAGCGCCCGAGGTCGGGATCGAACCCGGGTCCCTGGCGCCGCGAGGCTGAGCCACCGAGATATAATGTGGTACATTGCAGCTCTCTGGCGAGGTGCGATTTTTGTCGTCAAGACAGACACAAAATGCTGGAGTAACTCAGCGGGGACGGGCAGCATCTCTGGAGAGAAGGAACGGGCGACATTTCAGGTCGAGACCCTTCTTCAGACTGAGAGTCAGGGGAGAGGGAGACGCAGAGATAAGGAAGTGTAAGAGATCAAAAGAGATGCAGATCAAGGAAAATGTAGAATAGACCGTTGTTAGCCTGGCGAAGGTGACAACAAGGCAAACAGAGATAAAATGTAATCAGGGGGACAGTCAGACTGGTGGGAGAAGTGGGAAGGGGGGAGGGGATGGAGAGAGAGGGGAAAGCAAGGGCTACTTGAAGTTAGAGAAGTCAGTGTTCAAACCGCTGGGGTGTAAGCTGCCCAAGCGAAATATGAGGTGCTGTTCCTCCAATTTGCGCTGGGCCTCACTCTGACAACGGAGGAGGCCCAGGGCAGAAAGTTCAGTGTGGGAATGGGAGGGGGAGTTACAGGGTTTGGCAACCGTTATACCAGTTTGTGCCCTTGGATTGCAAAGTGTATTGGAGTTGGGAGTCAGTGTAGAAGGCAGTGGAATTAGAGGCCCTAGGGGCCTCTTCGTCTTTCTTTGCCTTGTTCCAATTAAATTATTGAAGTCATGGGTAATTGACTCATTTTACTGCAGACTTCATGTGTGACTTAAAGCATCAAGATAATCTGCTGACAACATTGCTCTAACAGCCTTTACATAACTGTAAGTCCTCTCCGAACACTTTAATGGGCTGTGGATAATGAGCTGCCTTCATTTTACCTCCAGAGGTTCCAGTTCCAATGGACTCCTCGATAGCACCCCAGGCTCCGTTCTCTGTAAAGGCGACCGTGAACAAAGTCCCGGTCACCCTTCAGGCCTGCGTTCCCCTGCCCCGTGTAGAACGCAGAACGTTAGAACGCAGAATACGCAAGATTGAACTCACCGGTGGCGCAGTGGTAGAGTTGCTGCCTCACAGCGCCAGACCCCCGGTCTCCATCCAGACAGCATAGTTCGCACGTTCTCCCCGTGACCTGCTCGGGTTTTCTCCGAGATCTTCGGTTTCACTGCCGCACTCCAAAAAAAATGCACAGCTTTGTAGGTTAATTGGCGCTTTGTAATAATAATAATAAATTTTATTTGTCATATGTAGGTTGGCACGAGGTCAACGGTACAATGAAATGTATTTGACAAGACAATGGGTCACCTCAGCAGTAACATTCCAAGGATAAATAAGATTTTAAAAATGACATTAGAAAGGTAAAAAGACAATATTAAAAATAGGTAAAAAGACAATATTAAAAATAGGTAAAAAGACAATATTAAAAATAATGAACATATATGATTGGAAATGTGTTTATGCGTTCAGAAGCCTGATGGCCTGATGGTAGAAACTGTTCTTAAGTAAAAAATGTTTCTAGTGTTTGTAGGGACAGTGTTAGTGTGCGGGGATCGCTGGTCGGCACGGACCCGGTGGGCCGAAGGGCCTGTTTCCACGCTGTATCTCTAAACTAAACTAAACTCCTCCCCTTTGTGTCTATCTTCGGGTAAACCAGCGTCTGCAGTTCCTTCCTACAGGTGCCACTTCCTGGCGTTGTTCCACCTGTTCGACTTTAGACTTTAGAGATACAGTGCGGAAACAGGCCCTTCAGCCCGTCAAGCCCAGCGATCCCCGCACACTAACACGATCCTACGCACACTAGGGACAATTAACAATTTTTTTCCTGAAGCCAATGAATAGACAATAGACAATAGGTGCAGGAGGAGGCCATTCGGCCCTTCGAGCCAGCAACACCATTCAATGTGATCATGGCTGATCATTCTCAATCAGTACCTCGTTCCTGCCTTCTCCCCATACCCCCTGACTCTGCTATCCTTAAGAGCTCAATCCAGCTCTCTCTTGAATGCATTCAGAGAATTGGCCTCCACTGCCTTCTGAGGCAGAGAATTCCACAGATTCACAACTCTCTGACTGAAAAAGTTTTTCCTCATCTCCGTTCTAAATGGCCTCCCCCTTATTCTTAAACTGTGGCCCAATGTTCTGGACTCCCCCAACATTGGGAACATGTTTCCTGCCTCTAACGTGTCCAACCCCTTAATAATCTTATACGTTTCGATAAGATCTCCTCTCATCCTTCTAACAATGAACCTACAATCCTGTACGTCTTTGGAGTGCGGGAGGAAACCGGAGCACCTGGAGAAAACCCACATGGAGGGGTGTAAGGGGGGGGGGGTGTTTAACGAAGCGGGTGGAGGTTTGGGTAGTTGCCTAAAAATTGGAGAATTCAATGTTCGTACCGTTCCTTGTTCCTACTTTAAACATTGCCATTGTGCCTCATTCGACCCCGTGCGACTCACAAGGGGCAGTCTGGGCTCATTTCCACATTTAACGCCAATTAATGAACCAGATTGTTGAAGGAGCCAGTACAATTTTTTTCACGATCGCTATTAGTAACGCCAGCATTTTATTCCAGATTTACTCAATTAACCTAATTTAAATTTCACAGGGTTTCAAACATTAAATTCTGGATCATTAGATTAGGCTTCTTATCCAGACTACTGTAACGTGAGTGTTAGAGTCATCGAATGGTAGAGAGCGGAAACAGGCCCTTCAGCCCTGCATGCTCATGCTGACCAAGGTGTCCCACCTACACTAGAGATTCAAGATTCAAGATTCAAGATCAATTTATTGCCACATGTACCAATTAAGGTACAGTGAAATTTGAGTGACCATACAGCCATACTAAGTAAAAAGCAACAAGACACACAGCCACATAAAATAAAATTTAACATGAACATCCACCAGAGCGGATTCCGCATTCCTCACTGTGATGGAAGGCGAAACAAAGTTCAATCTCTTCCCTTCTTTGTCCTCCAGCGGTCGGGGCCCTCGTGCCTTCCGTTGATTCCTGGGATGGCAGGACTTTCATATGAAGAAAGACTGGATAGACTCGGCTTGTACTCGCTGGGATTTAGAAGATTGAAGGGGGATCTTATAGAAACTTACAAAATTCTTAAGGGGTTGGACAGGCTAGATGCAGGAAGATTGTTCCCGATGTTGGGGAAGTCCAGAACAAGGGGTCACAGTTTAAGGATAAGGGGGAAGTCTTTTAGGACCGAGATGAGAACGTTTTTTTTCACACAGAGAGTGGTGAATCTGTGGAATTCTCTGCCGCAGAAGGTAGTTGAGGCCAGTTCATTGGCTATATTTAAGAGGGAGTTAGATGTGACCCTTGTGGCTAAAGGGATCAGGGGGTATGGAGAGAAGGCAGATACGGGATACTGAGTTGGATGATCAGCCATGATCATATTGAATGGCGGTGCAGGCTCGAATGGCCTCCTCCTGCACCTATTTTCTATGTTTCTATGTTGACGGGATGATCTTGACTCCTGTAGTCGGCGTTGGGGCCCTCTGCATCGGGGCAATCAAGCTCCTGCATCGGGGGGGAAATTTCATCTCCCCGCGCCGAGCGATCTGACCCGGGTCGGGGCTGGTCGAAAACCGTCAGCGATTTGGAACTTCCCGACGTCGGTCTCTACCCGAGACTGCGAGCTCCTCGATGTTGAAGTCCGCAGGCCGCGGTTGGAGCGTCGATCCCAGGCGAGGGATCGCAGGCGCTGATGGTAAATCCACGGCCCCGCGGTAGGGCTCAAAGTCAGTCCCGGGCAAGGCCGCCAGCTCCACGACGTTAGGCCACAGACCAACCGGAGATACGACCCGGAAAACAATCGCATCTCCGGCAAGGTAAGAGATTGAAAAAAAGTTTCCCCCGACCCCCACCCCCACCCCCCACATAAAACAAACCACAGAACATTAACACTAACTTTTACAACACACTAAAAACACACAAAAATAATAAAAAAGACGAAAAAACAGACTGTTGGCGAGGCTGCCATTGCTGACGGCGCCACCCGGTGGAACATCCACTAGTCCCGCCTGCCACATTTAGCCCATATCCCTCTAAACGTGTCCTATCCATGTACCCAGTCAAATGTCTGTAAATGTTATAGTTTCTGCCTCAGCTACATCCCCCAGGAGCGCATTCCTTGTACGAGCCACCCTTTGTAACTCAGGTTCCTATTAAATCTCTCCCCCCTTATCTTAAACCTATGTTGTCTGGTTCTTGATTCCACAACTGTGGGTAAATGACTTTGTGCGTCCACCTTATCTAATTCCCCTCGTGATTTTATACAGCTCTATTTGATCACCCCCCTCATCATCCTGCACTCCAAGGACCAGGAGGGCGTGCAGCGTAGGTTCACTAGGTTAATTCCCGGAATGGCGGGACTGTCGTATGTTGAAAGGCTGGAGCAATTAGGCTTGTATATACTGGAATTTAGAAGGATGAGGGGGGATCTTATTGAAACATATAAGATAATTAGGGGATTGGACACATTAGAGGCAGGAAACATGTTCCCAATGTTGGGGGAGTCCAGAACAAGGGGCCACAGTTTAAGAATAAGGGGTAGGCCATTTAGAATGGAGATGAGGAAGAACTTTTTCAGTCAGAGAGTTGTGAATCTGTGGAATTCTCTGCCTCAGAAGGCAGTGGAGGCCAGTTCGTTGGATGCTTTCAAGAGAGAGCTGGATAGAGCTCTTAAGGATAGTGGAGTGAGGGGGTATGGGGAGAAGGCAGGAACGGGGTACTGATTGAGAGTGATCAGCCATGATCGCATTGAATGGCGGTGCTGGCTCGAAGGGCTGAATGGCCTCCTCCTGCACCTATTGTCTATTGTCTATTGACCAGAGTCCTAACCTGCTCAACCTCTCCCTATAGCTCAGGTCCCTCAAGACCATCCTCATAGATTTTCTCTGCACCCTTTCCAGCCTGACAACATCTGTCCTGTACCAGAGTTGTAGACATATACAGCACGGAAACAGGCCCTTCATAAGTTCAGCAGAATCAGGCCATTCGGCCCATCAAGTCTACTCCGCCATTCAACATTGGCTGATCTATCTCTCCCTCCTAACCCCATTCTCCTGCCTTCTCCCCATAACCCCTGACACCCATACTGATCAAGAATCCATCTATCTCTCCCTTAAAATATATCCACTGACTTGGCCCCCAGGGCCTTCTGTAGCAATGAATTCCACAGATTCACCACCCTCTGACTAAAGAAATTTCTCCTCATCTCCTTCCTCAAGGAACGTCCTTTTATTCTGAGACTGTGACCTCTGGTCCTAGACTCTCCCGCTAGTGGAAACATCCTCTCCACCTCCACGAGACCCAGTCCTTTCACTGTTCATAAGTGATAGGAGCAGAATTAGGCCATTCGGCCCATCGAGTCTACCCCGCCATTTAATCATGGCTGAGCTATCTCTCCCTCCTACCCCATTCTCCTGCCTTCTCCCCATAACCCCTGACACCTGTACTAATCATGAATCTATCTCTGCCCACTGTGGCAATGAATCCCACGGATTGAAGAAAGCGAATGGTATGTTAGCATTCATAGCAAGAGGATTTGAGTATAGGAGCAGGGAGGTTCTGCTGCAGTTGTACAGGGCCTTGGTGAGACCGCACCTGGAGTATTGCGTACAGTTTTGATCTCCTAATCTGAGGAAAGACATTCTAGCCTTAGAGGGAGTACAGAGAAGGTTCACCAGATTGATCCCTGGGATGGCAGGACTTTCATATGAAGAAAGACTGGATAGACTAGGCTTATACTCGCTGGAATTTAGAAGACTGAGGGGGGATCTTATAGAAACATATAAAATTCTTAAGGGGTTGGAGAGGCTAGATGCAGGAAGATTGTTCCCGATGTTGGGGAAGTCCAGAACCAGGGGTCACAGCTTAAAGATAAGGGGGAAGTCTTTTAGGACTGAGATGAGAAAACATTTCTTCACACAGAGAGTGGTGAATCTGTGGAATTCTCTGCCACAGAAGGTAGTTGAGGCCAGTTCATTGGACGTACAGGTATGTAGGTTAATTGACTGGGTAAATGTAAAAAATTGTCCCTAGAGGGTGGAGGATAGTGTTAATGTGTGGGGATCGCTGGGCGGCGCGTACTTGGTGGGCCGAAAAGGCCTGTTTCCGCGCTGTATATATATGATATATGATATGATATATGATATATATTTAAGAGGGAGTTAGATGTGGCCCTTGTGGCTAAAGGGATCAGGGGGTATGGAGAGAAGGCAGGTACGGGATACTGAGTTAGATGATCAGCCATGATCATATTGAATGGCGGTGCAGGCTCGAAGGGCCGAATGGCCTACTCCTGCACCTATTTTCTATGTTTCTATGTTTCTATTCACCACCCTCTGACTAAAGAAATTCCTCCCCCTCATCTCCTTCCTCAAGAAACGTCCTTTTATTCTGAGACCATGGTGTCTGATCCTCGACTCTGTCGTGAGTGGACACATCCATCCCAATGTCCACTCTTCGGCCCACTGAGTCCGTACCGACCATCATTTACCCCTTTATATATCTTAAAGTGCAGACGTAAAACTGAGGGCCTGGACCGAAGGCCCGGCTCCCCTACCGCGGATCGAGGGCCCGCACCGCTGACTGGGAACCTGCCCGGAAGGCCCGGCTCAACCCCGTGGAAGGGGTCGGACGGAGGGCCGGTAAGCAGACCGGCAGCGGGAAGGAGTGGAGCTCTTTGACGGTTGAGTGGGCCGCTGGTAGAGTAGATGCACACAGTCTTTTACCCAGAGTAGCGGAATCAAGTACCAGAGACCTTTTTCTTGGCAGTATAAGATTTCACAATGTGTTTATAGTCATAGAGTGATACAGTGTGTAAACAGGGCATTCGGCCCAACTTGCCCACACCGGCCAACAATGTCCCAGCTACACTTGTAGGTAGGGGTTTAGATTTAGAGATACAGCACGGAAACAGGCCCTTCGGCCCACCGAGTCCGCGCCACCCAGCGATCCCCACACATTAACACTATCCTACACACACTAGGGACAATTTAAAAAATATATATATTTTACCCAGTCAATTAACCTACATACCTGTACGTCTTTGGAGTGTGGGAGGAAACCGAAGATCTCGGAGAAAACCCACGCAGGTCACGGGGAGAACGTACAAACTCCGTACAGACAGCACCCGTAGTCAGGATCGAACCGGAGTCTCAGGCGCTGCATTCGCTGTAAGGCGGCAACTCTACCGCTGCGCCAACGTGCCGCTGTGGGTTGGGTTGCCAACTATTTCACTCCCAAATACAGGACAAGGTGACGTCACCGCCCCGCGCCCCACGTGAGCTCACCCAGCCAGCGGCCACGTGCTCCAGCTTCACCAATGGCGGCCGCCCGGGCCGGGAGGCCAGGGTTGTATAGGAAAAGAAACTGTAGATGCTGGTTTAAATCGAAGGTAGACACAAAAAGCTGGAGTTACTCAGCGGGTCAGGCATCATCTCGGGAGAGAAGGAATAGGTGACGTTTCGGGTCTTTGAGTTTAGTTTACAGATGCAGTGCGGAAACAGGCCCTTCGGCCCAACGAGTCCGCGCCGACCAGCGATCCCCGCACACTAACACTATCCTACACCCACCAGGGACAATTTACATTTATACAAAGCCAATTAACCCGTACGTCTTTGGAGTGTGGGAGGAAACGGAAGATCTCGGAGAGAAAACCCACCCAGGTCACGGGGAGAACGTACAAACTCCGCACAGACGGCGCCCGTAGTCGGGATGGAACCCGGGTCTCTGCCGCTATGAGACAGCAACTCTACCGCTGCGCCACCGTGCCACCCCTAAACGTAATGTAGATGGGACATCCTGGTTGGCAAGGACAAGTTGGGATGAAGGGCCAGTTTCTGTGTGAATGACTATGACTCTATATAACTCTAAAGGTTTCTGTTGAACTTGCTCCCATCTCCGTTTTTAAGAAGTAAATTCCAGCTCCCAATAATTTGCTACGTTGAAGGAATAGATCTCCTCTCTTCGTGCAATTATCATTCGACTGTACCAATGACCTCTCTGTGAAAGTACGTCTGGTTTTACAGTTTGCCAGATATCCCTTTAAATTTAATCGTCTGGTCGAACATTTACGTTGAGAAGTCAGCTCAGAACAGAGAGTCAAGGGGCGGTCACGGTGGCTCAGCGGTAGAGTTGCTGCCTTACAAAGCTCACAGCGCCAGAGACCCGGGTTCGATCCCGACCTCGGATGCTGTCCGTACGGAGTTTGTACGTTCTTCCTGTGACTTGTGTGGGTTTTCTCCGAGATTTGGTTTAGAGATACAGCGCGGAAACAGGCCCTTTGCCCCGCGCCGACCAGCGATCCCCGCACATTAACACTGTCCTACACGCACTGGCGACAATTTTTACATTTACACCAAGCCAATTAACCTACAAACCTGCACGCCTTTGGAGTGCGGGAGGAAACTGAAGATCTCGGAGAAACCCCACGCAGGTCACGGGGAGAACGTACAAACTCCGTACAGACAGCGCCCGTAGTCGGCATCGAACCCGGGTCTTCGGCGCTGCATGCGCTGCAAGGCGGCAACTCTACCGCTGCGCCAACGTGCCACCGAGATCTCCAGTTTCCTCCCACGCTCCAAAGACAATAGACAATAGACAATAGGTGCAGGAGGAGGCCATTCGGCCCTTCGAGCCAGCACCGCCATTCAATGTGATCATGGCCGATCATTCTCAATCAGTACCCCGTTCCTGCCTTCTCCCCATACCCCCTGACTCCGCTATCCTTAAGAGCTCTATCCAGCTCTCTCTTGAATGTATTCAGAGAATTGGCCTCCACTGCCCTCTGAGGCAGAGAATTCCACAGATTCACAACTCTCTGACTGAAAAAGTTTTTCCTCATCTCAGTTCTAAGTGGCCTACCCCTTATTCTTAAACTGTGGCCCCTTGTTCTGGACTCCCCCAACATTGGTAACATGTTTCCTGCCTCTAACGTGTCCAACCCCTTAATAATCTTATACGTTTCGATAAGATCTCCTCTCATCCTTCTAAATTCCAGTGTATACAAGCCTAGTCGCTCCAGTCTTTCAACATATGATAGTCCCGCCATTCCGGGAATTAACCTAGTAAACTTACGCTGCACGCCCTCAAAGACGTATGGCTTTGCAGGTTAATTGGCTGGATCTCAGTGTAAAATTGTCCCTGGCGTGTGTAGGATAGTGTTAATGTGCGGGGATCGCTGGCCGGCGCGGGCCCGGTGGGCCGAAGGGCCTGTTTCCGCGCTGTGTCTAAACTAAACTAAAGTAAACAAAACAAAGAAAGAAACAAAGAGGATTCAAGCAACCTGAACAAATGAGACAGTCTACTTATTCAAGTGGATGTGCAGTATCCAATTATCTTGAATCCAATCGGCCTTGATTAGGTATCTGAACAAGGCACATCAGCTCGTCACAAGCTATTTAAGTAGTGGATCTGTGTACGGTACAGAGGACGTTTTCAAGCTAATTGGATCCCTTCCAGGGAGAGAGAAGGTTGATCTGCTAACTTTCATCATCAAAGTAAGTTGACTGCTAAAGCATTTAATTGAACTTTTGCCTGCTGGAGATATTCACTAAATTGTTTTCAGCTGTTAATGATAGTTCAATGGTGCTTTTAGTCATCAGTCTCACAGCGTGGAAACAGGCCCTTCGGCCCAGCTTGCCCACACCGACCAACCTGCCCTGTCCACACTAGTATAAGAAGATAACTACAGATGCTGGTACAAATCGAAGGTATTTATTCACGAAATGCTGGAGTAACTCAGCAGGTCAGGCGGCATCTCGGGAGAGAAGGAATGGGTGACGTTTTGGGTCGAGACTCTTCTTCAGACTGATGTCTGGGGGGCGGGACAAAGGAAGGATATAGGTGGAGACAGGAAGATAGAGGGAGATCTGGGAAGGACGAGGGGAAGAGAGGGACAGAGGAACTATCTAAAGTTGGAGAAGTCGATGTTCATACCACTGGGCTGCAAGCTGCCCAGGCGAAATATGAGGTGCTGTTCCTCCAATTTCCGGTGGGCCTCACTATGGCACTGGAGGAGGCCCATGACAGAAAGGTCAGACTTGGAATGGGAGGGGGAGTTGAAGTGCTCGGCCACCGGGAGATCAGTTTGGCTAAGATCAAGTGTAGTATCTGTTCTGGCACAATCTTAATGTTCTTATAAGAACAGGGTAAGTATAAGAGCAGTATTTGCATTAGATCATCGACGAGGAGCGGAGGTCAGGAGCACGTGTCTGGTTTAGGGGTGGATCGATGCTGGTTGGGTAACCAACCTAACACCCTTATCCAGGTGGGATGGCAGTAGCAAGTGGAGCTGGAGGGCAGGGTATTCGGAATACCCTGCGAGTATCGGTGAAGGACCTCAAGGAGGGGAACCCTTTCTCAAGGGATCTCTTCATCAAGAAGGTGCTGCTGGAGGCCTGTGGATTCAAGGCCGGGGACATCTTCTGCCTCCAGGACTTCCCAGGTAACGGATACTTCGACGTTACCTTCCAGAACCCGGCGGGATGGCAGAAGTTACTGCAGGACTTCCGGGAGAAGGGGGATGAAGCCCCGCTGTCGCTCCTGAAGGTGCAGCCGCTCTTCACCCTCCCCACCCAGAGGGAACGGATGATCACGGTGCACATGTTTAACCCACATGTGCCCGTCGTGGATGTCCTCACCTTCCTTGCGCGCTACGTCGAAGGGGCCGGGAACTGTGTGGACATAAAGGACTTGTTCGGGATCTGGACGAGCAAGAGGCAGGTAAAAGTGAAGCTGAGGGTGGACGGGAAGGGATTCATTGTCCACCCTCCCTCGGTGTTCGCTATCGGAGGGAACCGGGGCTACATGACGTACGTGGGGCAGCCCAGGGTGTGCAGGAAATGCAACAAACCTGGGCACGTGGCGGCAGAATGCAGGACAGTCGTCTGCAGAAACTGCAAGTTAGAAGGCCACGAGACAAGGGATTGTAAAGAGAGTAAGAGCTGCAACCTGTGTGGGGAGGCAGGCCACCTTTACAGGGCCTGCCCTAAAAGAGCAAGCACTTATGCACAGGCGATAAGAGGGGCCGCTGCCAGCACCCCCAGGGTGGACGAGACGCCTCCTACCACTGAAAAAGCCCAAAAAGGAAAGGAGAGCAAGGGCGATGACAGCGCGACCACCAGGAGCCCCAAACCGCAGGACAGAGCCCCCCAGGCCCCTCCCCACGAGGGTGAGTCGATGGAAGAGGGGGAACAGGAAGAGGAGGAATGGAAGGTGGTACAGCCGAGGAAAACATTGAAGGCTGTGCGCACGGAGAAAAAGGCGGAGGGGGCAAGCAAGTCCCAAAAAAGAGTCCTCTCCCAGGACGAGGCCAGCAGCCTCTCCGCATCGGAGGATGAGACGACCGGGAAGGGCCGACAACGGAGGCAGAGGCAGAGGAAGGAAACGGGGGAGGAGGAAGGTAAGAAAAAGAACGTGTCTGTTGCCCCCCAGCCCCAGGAGACTGGGAGCAGTGCCAATGGGCCCCAGCCCCAGGAGACCGTGAGCGGCACAACGGCCAATGGGCCCCTGCTCCGGGAGACCGTGAGCGGCACAATGGCCAATGGGCCCCAGCTCCGGGAGACCGGGAGCGGCACAACGGCCAATGGGCCCCTGCTCCGGGAGACCGGGAGCGGCACAATGGCCAATGGGCCCCAGCTCCGGGAGACCGGGAGCAGTGCAGTGGCCAATGGGCCCCAGCTCCGGGAGACCGGGAGCAGTGCAGTGGCAAATGGGCCCCAGCTCCAGGAAACTGGGAGCAGCGCAGTGGCCTCGCCAGAAAACACACCCTGTGCTGAGGAAGCCACCAACCTGTACCATTACCTGTGCGACAGAAATGTGCAGGAACTGAGCCAGATGATTGGCATGCGGGAGGATCGCCTGGGACAATAAAGGACAATGGAGCTGAAACTGGCATCCTTAAACGTGCGCAGTGTGAAGAGCACTGTGCGATGTGTATCCGCCTTGCAGTACCTGGCCAAGGTAAAGGCGGATGTGACTTTTTTACAGGAGTGCGGGCTGCCACACCTTCGCTGCTATCGGAGGTGGTCGCGATGGTGGCCCCACGGACTGTCGGTATGGTCGGGGGGCAATGATTGTCGAGCGTCCGGTCTGGGGATCTTGCTGCGGGGAGGGGGCTTCACCATCACTGAGGTAAGGGAGGTGGTGGGGGGGCGTCTCTTGGTGGTGGATGTAATGTACCGTGGTTCTCCGCTCCGGCTGATAAATGTGTATGCCTCACCCAGGCGGAGCGAGCGGTTGGCCGTTCTCCAGCAGCTCCCACCGCTGCTGGCCACGTCTAGACCGCTCGTTCTGGCCGGTGACTTCAACTGCATCATCGATGCGGCTGGACGATCCGGCAGTGCCAACCACAGACTGGACGGCACCTCCAAACTCCTGGTGGAGACGGTCAAAGATGCAAAGCTGCGCGACGCCTTCAGTGACCCTGCAGGCGGAGCCCAGCGGCGGTTCACCTGGTCAGGACCGAACGGTTCAGCCCAGTCCCGGATAGACTTCCTCTTCACATCGAAGGCCGTCACGGTCAGACACACCGACCTCGCGCCGGTGTTCTTCTCTGACCACTGCCTCCTTCAGGCCACCTGTCACCTACAGGAGGACCGGAAGGCGGGCAGAGGGACGTGGAAGTTAAACGTGGAGCTGTTGACCCCGGAGAACGTTGAGGAGCTAAAGAGGGACTACGCATGTTGGAGAACTGTGAGGCCCCTCTTTGACTCCGCGACACTCTGGTGGGAGGCAACAAAGGAGAACATCAAGAAGTTCTTCGTCTCCAAAGGTGTTCAGAGAGCAAGACAGGGTAAGAGGGAACTGTGTCAACTCCAGACAGATTTGCAGCAGCTACTCCTTCTGCAGAGGAGAGGGGTGGATGTGAGGGAGGAACTGAGAGAGTTGAAGGGCCGGCAAGCTCGGCACTTTACCTCTGAATCCTCCAAGATCATCTTCCGGTCCAGGGTCCGCCATGTTGAGCAGGATGAGACGTGCTCACGTTACTTCTTCCATAAGGTTCACAGGGGGAGCTCTGTGATCAAAAGCCTTAGGGAGGAGGACGGCTCGGTAACATCCTCGCAGTCAGACATGCTCAAGATCTGCAGATCCTTTTATAAGGATCTGTACGATGTAAAGAACACAGACAGCACCGCCTCCCAGAACTTCCTGTCCTCCATCACGGAAGTCTTGGACGACAGCAAGCGGGAGAGTCTGGACCAACCACTGACCCTGGAGGAGCTGACTGGCTCCATCCGTTCCTTTGACTCGAGTAAAACTCCCGGAGGCGATGGCTTACCGGCAGAGTTGTACTCGGCTCTGTGGGACTGGGTGGGCCCGGACCTGCTGGAAGTGTACAACGATATACTTCTAGCCGGCAGCATGTCAGACTCTATGAGGAAGGGCAACATCACCCTGATCTACAAGCAGAAGGGGGAGATGAATGACTTAAGGAATTGGAGACCCATCACATTGTTGAATGTAGACTACAAGATCCTGTCTAAGGCCATCGCCAACCGGGTCAAGTCTGCTCTGGGACAGGTGATCCACCCGGACCAAACCTGTGCTGTACCTGGCAGGAAAATCTCAGACAGCCTGGTGCTGCTGAGAGATACCATTGCCTACGTGCAGGACAGACGGGTGGATGCCTGCCTGGTCAGCTTGGACCAGGAGAAGGCCTTCGACAGGATATCGCACACGTACATGAGGGACGTGCTCTCCAAAATGGGCTTTGGGGAGGGAATCAGGAAGTGGATACAACTGCTCTACTCCGAGATCTGTAGTGCAGTCCAAATTAATGGGTGGGAATCAGACAGCTTCCCCGTCAGGTCTGGAGTCAGGCAGGGTTGCCCTCTTTCCCCTGTCTTGTTCGTCTGTTGCATTGAACCCTTTGCCGAATCCATCAGGAAGGATGCGAGCATAAGAGGAGTGACATTGCCAGGCAGTGGGGGCACTCAGGTCAAGGCCTCCCTGTACATGGACGATGTCGCCGTCTTCTGCTCGGATCCAGGGTCGGTCCGCAGACTGATCAGCGTCTGCGACCAGTTTGAGTTGGCCACGGGGGCCAGGGTAAACCGCAGGAAGAGCGAGGCCATGCTCTTTGGCAACTGGCCCGACCGATCTTCCATCCCCTTCACCATCAAGCCTGACTTCCTGAAGGTGCTGGGGATCTGGTTCGGGAAGGCTGGGGCATGTGACAAAAATTGGCTGGAGCGGATAGCCAAGGTGGGGAAGAAGCTGGAGCTGTGGAAGCAGCGCTCCCTCTCCATCACGGGGAAAAACCTGGTCATCAGGTGTGAGGTGCTCTCGGGGCTGCTGTACTTGGCGCAAGTGTGGCCCGTCCCTCCCTCCCACGCCAAGGGGATCACCCGGGCCGTCTTCCGCTTCATCTGGGGGTCGGCGATGGACCGGGTGCGACGAGCCACAATGCACAAGTCGGCAGACAACGGGGGTAAAGACGTGCCCAACGTCGCCCTCATTCTGATGGCCACTTTCGTGTGTGGCTGCATCAGGCGGAGCATAGAGCCAAGGCACGTGGGCACCAAATGCCACTACCTGCTGAGGTTCTACCTGTCCCCGGTGTTGCGAAGGATGGGCCTGGCGCAGATGCCACGCAATGTGCCAGTCAGCTGGACATTGCCGAACCATCTGTCGTTTGTGGACAGGTTCTTCCGGACCAACACCTTTGACCACAAGTCCATCGGGCAGTGGTCAGCACGGAACGTCCTGCAGGCACTGCAGGGGAATGACTCCATGGATCCTGTGGCGTGGTTCCCAGAACGGACAGCCCAGCTTGTCTGGCAAAATGCCTCATCGCCAGTACTCACCAACAAGCACCAAGACCTGGCTTGGCTGGCGGTGAGGGGAGCCCTCCCAGTCAGATCCTTCCTGCACCGCCGGAACCTCACTACCAGCGCACGCTGCCCTCGGGACGGCTGCTACGGAGAGGAAACGGTGGCCCACCTCTTCAAAGAGTGTGGATTTGCCAGGCGAGTCTGGAGAGGTCTGCAGGGGTCCCTGTCACGATTCATTCCGAGCAGCTCCGTCACAGAGGACTCTGTGCTCTACGGACTGTTCCCAGGGACGCATTCCGAGACTGACATCGAGTGCTGCTGGAAGGTCATCAACTCGGTGAAAGACGCTCTTTGGTCTGCCCGATCCTTGTTGACCTCCCAGCGGAGCGAGCTGTCCGTCAAGGAATGTTGCCGACTGGCCCACTGCAGACTGCAGGAGTACGTGCTGAGGGACGCTCTGAAGCTTGGTGCAGCCAACGCCAAGGCCCTGTGGGGGAGGACCACAGTCTAGGGTCCTTCCGCTGCTGGACATGGGGGGCAGGGTGTGGGGGAGAGAGACGCCCCTCCAAATAAGGGATATGTATGTAAATGTATGTAAATGTCCAAGTAAATGCCTGTATTGAATATGTAACCTCCGGAAATGTCGGATGGGTTTGTTTAAAAATGATGGTTTGTAAATGATATTTATAACTTGAATAAAGTATTTTTTGATATAAAAAAAAAAAAAAAAAGGTTAATGCGGACTGAGCGCAGGTGTTCAGCGAAGCGATCGCCGAGTTTTTTGCGCTTTTCACTAGTCCCGCCTGCCTGCGTTTTAGATGCTGTTCCTCCAATTTGCGTTTGGCCGCGCTCTGACAATGGAGGAGACCCAGGACAGAATGGTCCGTGTAGGAATGGGAAGGAGAATTAATGTGTCCAGATCAGGTTGGTTCACGCGGGCCTGTCCAGCTTTTGGTGTCTATCTTTGGTTTAAACCGGCATCTGCAGTTCCTTCTTATACAAATCGTATGCCGGTCCTGTATTTATTCCCATTATGTGGCCATCAATTCGCTGTAGATCCCACCAGTCAACTACACACTGGATACCATTTACAATGGCCAACTAACCTTCCAAGCCTCTAGCGAGAGGGACTGGACAAACTAGGACTTTATTCCTTGGAGGTTGAGGGGAGATTTTATAGAAATGTACAAAATCATGAGTGGAATTGATAGGGTGAATGCTCAGAGTCTTTTACCCAGAGTAGGGGAATCAAAAAAACAGAGGACACAGGTTCAAGGTGAAGGGGAAAAGATTTAATAGCTTCCAGAGGGGTAACTTTTTCACACAAAGGGTGGTGGGTGTATGGAACAAGCTGCCAGAGGAGGTAGTTGAGGCTGGGATTATCCCAACTTTTAAGAAACAGTTAGACAGGTACATGGGTAGGACAGGTTTGGAGGGATATGGACCAAACGCGGGCAGGTGGGACTAGTGTAGATGGGACATTGTTGGCCGGTGTGGCTAAGTTGGGCTGAAGGGCCTGTTTCCACGCTGTATCACTCTATATGACTCTGTGATGGAAAACAAGACTAGCTTAGATGGGGCATTGTGGTTAGCATGGACGAGTTGGGCTGAAGGGCCTGTTTCCACGCTGGGTGATTCTATAACTCTGAGTCTACGACTCTCCCGTTCACCTGAAAACCGCACTAACATTGCTCCTCATGCTTTATAAACAGGGAGGATTTGTGTAACATTTACCAACTGGTTTAGTATTTATTTACTTTAAACGGCTGGTTGGAATTAATAAAGTGAGTCAGTGAGTTTTTGAACAGAATATTTCAGACTGTGAAATTGTAATAGATATATTCATGTAGGCAAGTGATTGTGGGTTCGTATCCCACTTCTGACACCATGTTGAGGTGGCCGTATAATAACAAAAGCCTTACACCTGGATAATGATCCAAAGACTTCATTAACCACATAGCAAGCACGACCTCACGCCTGCACGTTCCACTTACACTAACCCGAATCTCGCAAGCAGTGGTCACTCAAAAGCTAATGGGGCGTAACTACAAAACATGACGCATAATATGAATGACACCATTACACTAATCTACAGTTCATAAGGTCATTAGTGATAGGAGCAGAATAAGGCCGTTTGGCCACTCAATCTTGGCTGATGTATCTCTCCCTCCTAATCCCAATCTCCTGCCTTCTCCCCATAACCTCGGACATCCGCGGCCTACTCCTGCACCTATTGTCTATGTCTATTGTCTATAACGAGGTATTGGGACAGCACAACTCAACAGGACATACTTTACTTCAGTCTGCAAGGAACTGGCCTCTATCTATCTTGGAACTTTCAATATTTCTGCAAATCCAACAAGTACTAATTTGTATCTAACAAGAATAAGGGTCTCCACCTATATCCTTCCTTTGTCCCATCCGTCTGACATCAGTCTGAAGAAGGGTCTCGACCCGAAACGTCGCCCATTCTTTCTCTCCTGAGATGCTGCCTGACCTGCTGAGTTACTCCAGCATTTTGTGAAAGAATAAGGGGTCGGCCATTTAGGACTGAGATGAGGAAAAACTTTTTCACCCAGAGAGTTGTGAATCTACATACATAGATTCATAGAAAATAACTGCAGGAGTAGGCCATTCGGCCCTTTGAGCCAGCACCGATATTCAATGTGATCATGGCTGATCAACCACAATCAGTACCCCATTCCTGCCTTCTCCCCATGTTCCTTGATTCCGCTAGCCCTAAGAGCTCTATCTAACTTTGTTTTGAATGCATCCAGTGAATTGGCCTCCACTGCCTTCTGAGGCAGAGAATTCCACAGATTTACAACTCTCTGACTGAAAAAGTTTTTCCTCATCGATTCACTGGATGTTTTCAAGAGAGAGTTAAATAGAGCTCTTAAAGATAACAGAATCATGGGATATGGGGAGAAAGCAGGAACGGGGTACTGATTGTGGATGATCAGCCATGAAGGAGCTTACTCCTGCACCTATTTTCTATGTTTCTAAGTATATATATATTTTTTAAGTCACTGTGGCTGTGTTCAGATTCGATCACATCTTGAAACCGTGAACATATTTTTACACACACCAAGAAAAGTGATTATAGAACAATCACACCACTCTCACGGAAAATATAAACTAGGACATTGCTCATCCCCTCCTGGTGTTGCAGTGTGTCATTGAGTTATACAGGCACGGACTGGATTCAATTGTCAGGGCTGAGCATGGAAATCTGTGGAATTCTTTGCCACAGAAGGCTGTGGAGGCCAAGTCAGTGGATATTTTTAAGGCAGAGATAGATAGATTCTTGATTAGTGCGGGTGTCAGGGGTTATTCGGAGAAGGCAGGAGAATGGGGTTAGGAGGGAGAGATAGATCAGCCACGATTGAATGGCGGAGTAGACGGACTTGATGGGCTGAATGGCCTAGTTCTGATTCAATCGCTTATGACCTTTTGATCTTATGAAACCCACGCGGTCACAGGGAGGACGTGCAAACTCCGCGCAGACAGCAGCCGAGGTCATACACTGGATACAGTGTGTACACTGGAATTTAGGCGTGTATACACTGGAATTTAGAAAGATCAGAGGGGATCTTATCGAAACGTATAAGATTATTAAGGGGTTGGACACGTTAGAGGCAGGAAACATGTTCCCAATGTTGGGGGAGTCCAGAACCAGGGGCCACAGTTTAAGAATAAGGGGTAGGCCATTTAGAACGGAAATGAGGAAAAACCTTTTCAGTCAGAGACTTGTGGAATTCTCTGCCTCAGAAGGCAGTGGAGGCCAATTCTCTGAATGCATTCAAGAGAGAGCTAGATAGAACTCTTAAGGATAGCAGAGTCAGGGGGTATGGGGAGAAGGCAGGAACGGGGTACTGATTGAGAATGATCAGCCATGATCACATTGAATGGTGGTTCTGGCTCGAAGGGCCGAATGGCCTCCTCCTGCACCTATTGTCTATTGTCTATTGTCTATTGTCAGGATGGAACCCGGGTCTCTGAGCCACTGTGCCCGCCCCAAGTTATCCCCCGCAAAGTCCCAGAGGAATCTCTCTTCTACACTGAAAGAGTGCAGCGTAGGTTCACCAGGTTGGCGGGACTGACTGGTGATGAAAGAATAGATCGGCGGGGCTTGTATTCACTGGAGTTTAGAAGGATGAGAGGGGATCTTATAGAGACATACAAAATTCTTAATGGATTGGACAGGCTAGACGCAGGAGAAATGTTCCCCATGTTGGGGGAGTCCAGAACCAGGGCCACAGTTTAAGAATAAGGGGAAGGCCATTTAGGACTGAGATGAGGAAAAGCTTTTTCACCCCGAGAGTTGTGAATCTGTGGAATTCTCTGCCTCAGAAGGCAGTGGAGGCCGACTCACTGGACGTTTTCAAGAGAGAGTTAGATTTAGCTCTCAGGGCTAACGGAATCAAAGGGGAAAAGCAGGAACGGGGGACTGATTTTCAGTCTGAAGAAGGGTCTCGACCTGAAACGTCACCCATTCCTTCTCTCCGGAGGTGCTCCCTGACCCGCTGAGTTACTCCAGCGTTTTGTGTCTACCTTCGATTTAAACCAGCATCTGCAGTTTTCTTTCCTACTGATTGTGGATGATCAGCCACGATCATATTGAACGGCTGGTATCACGAAATGCTGGAGTAACTCAGCAGGTCAGGCAGCATCTTGGAGATGCTGCCTGACCCGCTGAGTTACTCCATCATTTTTGTGATACCCTCGATTTGTACCAGCACCTGCAGTTATTTTCCTACACATATTAAATGGCCGTGCTGGCTCGAAGGGCCGAACGGCCTACTCCTGCACCTGTTTTCTGTGTTTTTCTATGTCTATGTTTTCTACGGGCTATGAAACTTTAACGACCGCGTGAAATAGCCTGATCCTGCTCGAAATGGCTGACGTTACATCTACAATACATGTGGTTCCTGTAGGTTTTAATGTCCCAGAGGACCTGTCACTTGTATTTTTATTTTTTTTAACGTATTCTGCGGAATGGTGGTTAAATTGCTCGGGAAACGTGGATAAATGGTGAGGCCACTCGGACTGAAACTCCCCCCCCCCCCACTGCAGCAGGTGGGAAGTGTAAATTCGGCTGGAATAAAGGTTGGTGTGCAGGGACACGTTCGCCTCTGAGCCCGGACGATGATTTTGATTGAGAACTCAATCTCCAGGGTGGAAGAAAATGAAATATGACTGTCAACGTGACTCCCAGGGAAGCTGGCAATTTTCATCAGCGGCCTCAGGTTTGAAGCCACCGCCTTGGGTATCATTAGAGTGGCTGCGAAAAAACAGTTAGTCCCCTCCCCCCCCCCCAACCATCCCCCCCAGCAAGTGTTAATACGTTCCGACTTATTTACATTCGGATGGTGGAGTCTGAATTTTGACCAAACGCTTTCAAGGTTATCGAGACGGCTGTAATGTTTACAGTGTTGACGGCGTTAGCTTTGTATGTGTGTTTGGAAAAAAAACTTCAAAGCTTCACTCCAAACAGCCCCGTCCGAGACCACAAGAAATTGAAGAGTTGTAGATACAGCCCAGGCTACTGTCTATTGTCTATTGTCACCTTCTGTCTCCTTTCTCTGTTCATTTATTTATTTACTTATTTATCTATTTATTCATTTCCCTATGTTCTCAAAATCTCTGTAAAGCGTCTTTGAGTATATGAAAAGCGCTATATAAATAAAATGTATTATTATTATTATTATTATTATTATTGTCTAGTGTCTAGTGTCTAGTATCTAGTGTCTAGTGTCTAGTGTCTAGTGTCTAGTGTCTAGTGTCTAGTGTCTAGTGTCCAGTGTCCAGTGTCCAGTGTCCAGTGTCCAGTGTCCAGTGTCCAGTGTCCAGTGTCTAGTGTCTAGTGTCCAGTGTCCAGTGTCCAGTGTCCAGTGTCCAGTGTCCAGTGTCCAGTGTCCAGTGTCCAGTGTCCAGTGTCCAGTGTCCAGTGTCCAGTGTCCAGTGTCCAGTGTCCAGTGTCCAGTGTCCAGTGTCCAGTGTCCAGTGTCCAGTGTCCAGTGTCCAGTGTCCAGTGTCCAGTGTCCAGTGTCCAGTGTCCAGTGTCCAGTGTCCAGTGTCCAGTGTCCAGTGTCTAGTGTCCATTGCCATCAGGCAAGCCCACCTCCCTTCCATCGACTCCATCTACACCTCACGCTGCCTCGGCAAGGCCGGCAGCTTATACCAGGACCAGTCTCACCCCGATCACTCCCTCTTCTCCCCTCTCCCATCAGGCAAGTGGTACAGAAGTGTGAAAACCAGGGTTGCCAACTATCCCATATTAGCCGGGACAACCCGTATTTTGGGCTAAATTAATTTGTCCCTTATTAGGCCTGGGGGGCACTGTAAACCCGCCCGGACACTATAGGACCAGACACTGTGGGCCCGGACACTGTGGGCCCGGACACTGTGGGCCCGGACACTGCGGGCCCGGACACTGCGGGCCCGGACACTGCGGGCCAGGACACTGCGGGCCCGGACACTGCGGGCCCGGACACTGCGGGCCCGGACACTGCGGGCCCGGACACTGCGGGCCCGGACACTGCGGGCCCGGACACTGCGGGCCCGGACACTGCGGGCCCGGACACTGCGGGCCCGGACACTGCGGGCCCGGACACTGCGGGCTCGGACACTGCGGGCCCGGACACTGCGGGTCCGGACACTGTGGGCCCGGACACTGTGGGCCCGGACACTGTGGGCCCGGACACTGTAGGTAAGGACAGTGCAGGCCCGGACACTGCGGGCCCGGACACTATAGGCCCGGACACTGCGGGCCCGGACACTGCGGGCCCGGACACTGCGGGCCCGGACATTATAGGCCCGGACACTGAGGGCCCGGACACTGAGGGCCCGGACACTGAGGGCCCGGACACTGCGGGCCCGGACACTGCGGGCCCGGACACTGCGGGCCCGGACACTGCGGGCCCGGACGCTGCGGGCCCGGACGCTGCGGGTCCGGACACTGCGGGCCCGGACACTGCGGGCCCGGACACTGCGGGCCCGGACACTGCGGGCCCGGACCTGCGGGCCCGGACATTATAGGCCCGGACACTGCGGGCCCAGACACTGCGGGCCCGGACACTGTGGGCCCGGACACTGCGGGCCCGGACACTGCGGGCCCGGACACTGCGGGCCCGGACACTGCGGGCCCGGACACTGAGGGCCCGGACACTGTTGGCCCGGACACTGCGGGCCCGGACAGTGTAGATAAGGACAGTGTAGGAGGAAAAAAAAATGCAGATGCTGGTTAAAATCTGTGTCAACCTTCGAGACAGTGTAGGGTTCGGACTGTGTAGGCCCGGGCGCCGCCTAACGGCGGTTGCATAGCAACCCGCCTCCCGGCCTGGGCGGCCGCCATTGGTGGAACGGGAGCACGTGGCCGCATCAAATAATTCGCAGAATTTCAAGCATTTTTGTTGATATTTTACTGCTTACTAATGAAGCCCTGGTTAAGTACATTTGGAGGTAGGCTTATAGTTTTGTTTATAGTTTCGTTTTTTATTGTCACGTGTACCAAGGATTTCTTTCTCCCCCTTCATTGACAAGAAGTAAAGTATCAGTGGCACAGTGGCTGCCTTACTGCCAGAGACCCGGGTACGATCCTGTCTGTACGGAGTTTGTACATTCTCCCCCGTGACCACGTGGGTTTTCCCTTGGTGTTCTGGTCTCCTCCTACACTCCAAAGATGAACAGGTTTATAGGTTAATTGGCTTCTGAAAAGACTGCAAATTGTCCCGTGCGTGTGTGCGTGTGTGCGCGTGTGTGTCGGATAGTGCCAGTGTACGAGGGTGATCGCTGGTCGGCGCGGACCCGGTGGGCCGAAGGGCCTGTTTCTCCGCTGTTTCTATAAACATAACCAAACTAAACCAAATCTTGTGCACATAAGGAACTGCAGGTGCTGGATGACAGGAAAAAAAAGGAAAAGTGCTGGAATAACTCAGTGGGTTAGGCAACCTCTCTGGAAAACAGGAATAGGTGACTATAAGTGATAGGAGCAGAATTAGGCCATTCGGCCCATCAAGTCTACTCCACCATTCATCCGGTGCCCTCCCAACCCCAGTCTCCTGCCTTCTCCCCATAACACCTGACACCCGCACTAATCAAGAATCTATATGTCTTGTGTTGCGATCTCTATTTCCCTTTTCCCTTAATTTTCAAGAAGTTGAGGTTGAAGTCGTGTTGAAGGATTATCTCTGAAGAAAATGGGATGAATTGACTGAAACCGACCACACGTGCATTGAAACCAGATGGGCAGTTTGCAAAACCTCATTGCTCCACAGCGAGGTCCAATGATCCCATGGATAATTCATTTATCTTAATAGCAGGTGGCCTCTTTAAAGCACTAGGAGGTGGGATAGAGAGTTTAATTGATGGTGAATCATTGCATGACTTAATGCCTTGTCCCAGACTGGGAGCACACACCAACCAAGCCATGTTTTTGCAACAGATGATTATTAATCTGGCTCTTGAAAAGTTCAGACACAAAATGCTGGAGTAACTCAGCGGGACAGGCAGCATCTCGGGAGGGAAGGAGTGGGTGATGTTTCGGGTCGAGACCCTTCTTCAGACTGAAGTAAGATTTTTTTCTTGAAGTGTACACTCCAAAGACGTACAGGTATGTAGGTTAATTGACTGGGTAAATGTAAAAAATTGTCCCTAGTGTGTGTAGGATGGTGTTAATGTGCGGGGATCGCTGGGCGGTGCGGACTTGGTGGGCCGAAAGGGCCTGTTTCCGCACTGTATCTGAAATATGAAAAAATAAATATGTACATCTCTTTTACGACTTGAAGTTAATTCACTATTGATGTACTATTATTGTTTGTTTGTTCTTACGTGCATGTATGTGTGTCTGTATGTACTGTTTATATATATATATATCTACACACACATTTATACACCAATCGGCCAAAACATTATGACCACTGACAGGCGAAGTGAACAACATTGATTATCTTGTTACAATGGCACCACCTGTCAAGGGGTGGGATATATTAGGCAGTAAGTGAACGGTCAGTTCTTGAAGTTGGCGTGTTGGATGCAGGAGAAATGGGCAGGAGTAAAGACCTGAGCGACTTTGACAAGGGCCAAATTGTTATGGGCCAGACGACTGGGTCAGAGCATCTCTGAAACGGCAAGGCTTGTGGGGTGCTCAGACAGGGTGTTGGGCGCCCAAGGCTCATCGATGCGCAAGGGCAACGAAGGCTATCCCGTCTGGTCCGAACCGACAGAAGGTCGACTGTGGCACAAGTCCCAGAAAATGTTAATGGTGGTCACGGGAGGAATGTGTCACAATACACAGTGCATCGCACCCTGCTGCGTATGGGGCTGCACACGGAGGACCAACAGCATATTAGGCAGGTGGTCATAATGTTTTGGCTCATCAGGTCATAATGTTTTGGCTGATCGGTGTATATATACGTAAATATGTGTATATGAGTGCATAGGTATATGTGTGGTAGACACAAAATGCTGGAGTAACTCAATGGGACAGGCAGCATCTCTGGAGGGAAGGAATGGTTGACATTCCGGATCGAGATGTGCATATGTATATATTATGACTTTTGATTTCTCTAACTTCAAGTAACCCTTGCATCCACTCTCTCTCCGTCCCTCCCCCACCCAAGTCGTACCAGCTTCAAAGTCGTCTTGGCGAGTCTCATTGTCTGTAACTCGTTTTCACCTAGCACACAGCTAACAATGGCCTGTCTCCCTAATCATCGTTACTTTTTGGCATATCTTTCATTCATTTGTTCTATATCTCTCTACATCACTGTCCAGATCTCTCGTTGTCCTTTCCCCCGACTCTCAGTCTGTAGAAGGGTCTCGACCCGAAATGTCTCAATAGTCAATAGACAATAGACAATAGGTGTAGGAGTAGGCCATTCAGCCCTTCGAGCCAGCACTGCCATTCAATGCGATCATGGCTGATCACTCTCAATCAGTACCCCGTTCCTGCCTTCTCCCCATACCCCCTCACTCCGCTAGCCTTCAGAGCTCTATCCAGCTCTCTCTTGAAAGCATCCAACGAACTGGCCTCCACTGCCTTCTGAGGCAGAGAATTCCACACCTTCACCACTCTCTGATTGAAAAAGTTCTTCCTCATCTCCGTTCTAAATGGCCTACCCCTTATTCTTAAACTGTGGCCCCTTGTTCTGGACTCCCCCAACATTGGGAACATGTTTCCTGCTTCTAATGTGTCCAATCCCCTAATTATCTTATATGTTTCAATAAGATCCCACCTCATCCTTCTAAATTCCAGTGTATACAAGCCCAATCGCTCCAGCCTTTCAACATACGACAGTCTCCCATTCCTTTTATCCAGAGATGCTGCCCGACCCGCTGAGTTACTCTATTACGTTCACATATTCTGTTGTGCTGCTGCAAATAAGAATTTCATTGTTTCTATCTGGGACATATGACAATAAAAGACTCTTGACCATAAATGTGTGTGTGTACCCACAGCGTAATAAATGCAATGGCCAGAACGAAAAGTCAAAATAAAAAATCTGCTTTTGCATTTGTGCAGAATTTAATAGAAATAGAAAGGCAAATATTCAGCCAAGCCTCCCGTCTAGCACACACACTTGTTTGCAAGTAGTCTAGTGCGAATGAGCTAATTAAGTGGAATTTACTTTGAGTGTGCTTATCTAGTGACACTTGTTCTCCATTAAATAAGGGAGCGTCACAATTTGTCTCTGGCTTCTATATACTATCTTGTGCAGTCTAGATTAGTTTTAAACATGCCCTTTGGCCCACCGAGTCCATGGCGACAGGCTGAAGAAGGGTCTCGACCCGAAACGTCACCCATTCCTTCTCTCCAGAGGTGCTGTCTGGCCCGCTGAGTTGCTCCAGCTTTTTGCGTCTTGCAGCGCCAGAGACCCGGGTTCGAACCTGACCACGGGTGTTGTCTGTACGGAGTTTGTACGCTCTCCCCGTGACCTGCGTGAGTTTTCTCCGAGATCTTTAGTTTCCTCCCACACTCCAAAGACGTGCGGGGTTTGTAGGTTAATTGGCTTCTGTATAAATGTAAAATTGGCCCTGGTGTGTGGAACACTTTGCCACAGAAGGCAATGGATATATTTAAGGCAGAGATAAGTAGATTCTTGATTAGTACGGGTGTCTGGGGTTATGGGGAGAAGGAAGGAGAATGGGGTTGGAAGGCAGAGATAGGTCAGCCATGAATGAATGGTGGAATTAGACTTGATGGGCCGAATGGCCTAATTCTGCACCTATCACTTATGAACTTCCTAAGATCATAAATCATAGGAGCAGATTTAAACCATTCGGCCCATCGAGTCTACACTGCCAGTCAATCACGGCTGATCTATCTTTCCCCTCGACCCTCTGCTCCTGCCTTCTCCCCATAACTTTTGAATCCCTTACTAATCAAGAATCTATCAATTTCTACTTTAAAAATACCCAAAGACGGCCTCCACAGCTGTCTGAGACAACAAATTCCACAGAATAAAGAAATTCCTCCTCATCTCCATTCTAAAGGAACGTCCTTTTATTCTGAGGCAGTGCCCTCTGGTCCTGGACTCTCCCATTGTGCTTAAGCAGATAATTGAATTGAAGTGAATACTTTATTGTCACATGTGTTAAATCACGGTGAAATTCTATACCCAAGGTATGCAAATAGTCGCCCATAAAGGGCGCTGACAAGAGTTACAAATCCCCCCCGCGCCAGGTCCCCCTTGTTCCTACCCCCCCCCCCCCCCCCCCCCCCGACTCCTCTTCACTCACGGCGGTCCCCTCAGGCCGGGTCTTCGGGTAAGGGTTGGTCCATGTTGGCATCTTGTTCGGCACAGACCTTGTGGGCCGAAGGGCCTGTTCCCGTGCTGTTCTGTTCCGTGTAGGAAGGAACCGCAGATGCTGGTTTAGGCCGAAGATGGACACAAAAAGCTGGAGTAACTCAGCGGGACAGGCAGCATCAAAAGAAATGCCAGCTAATGCCAGGACTAGGTGCTCAACATATCACTTACTCAAGCCAAGGAACAGATCCGAAGACTTCAGTCACCAAGGTGATCACCAGTGGTCTGAAGTTGCTCCAAGTTCCCAAAGTTGAACGGTGGTGAGGGGCCATGGGGAGACGGTAGGACAATGGGGTTAGGTGGAGAGATAGATCAGCCATGATTGAATGGCGGAGTAGACTTGGTGGGCTGAATGGCCTAATTATAGACAATAGACAATAGGTGCAGGAGTAGGCCATTCGGCCCTTCGAGCCAGCACCGCCATTCAATGTGACCATGGCTGATCATTCTCAATCAGTACCCCGTTCCTGTCTTCTCCCCATAACCCCTGACTCTGCTATCATTAAGAGTATCTAGCTCTCTCTTGAAAGCATCCAGAGAATTGGCCTCCACTGCCTTCTGAGGCAGAGAATTCCACAGATTCACAACTCTCTGGGTGAAAATGTTTTTCCTCATCTCCGTTCTAAATGGCCCACCCCTTATTCTTAAACTGTGGCCCCTGGTTCTGGACTCCCCCAACATCGGGAACATGTTTCCTGCCTCTAACGTGTCCAATCCCTTAATAATTATATGTTTCAATAAGATCCCCTTTCATTCTTCTAAATTCCAGTGTATACAAGCCCAGTCGATCCAGCCTTTCAACATACGACAGTCCTGCCATTCCGGGGATTAACCTGGTGAACCTATGTTGCACGCCCTCAATAGCAAAATTCTGCTCCTATCACTTACGAATCACTGGAGAGAAGGAACGGGTGACGTTTCGGGTCGAGACCCTTCTTCTGTTCTATGTTACATAGAAACATAGAAACATAGAAAATAGGTGTAGGGGGAGGATATTCTTGCTATTGAGGGCGTGCAGCGTAGGTTTACTAGGTTAATTCCCGGAATGGCGGGACTGTCATATGTTGAAAGACTGGAGCGACTAGGCTTGTATACTCTGGAATTTAGAAGGATGAGAGGGAATCTTATCGAAACGTATAAGATTATTAAGGGGTTGGACACGTTAGAGGCAGGAAACATGTTCCCAATGTTGGGGGAGCCCAGAACAAGGGGCCACAGTTTAAGAATAAGGGGTAGGCCATTTCGAACTGAGAAGAGGAAAAACTTTTTCAGTCAGAGAGTTGCGAATCTGTGGAATTCTCTGCCTCAGAAGGCAGTGGAGGCCAATTCTCTGAATGCATTCAAGAGAGAGCTAGATAGAGCTCTTAAGGATAGCGGAGTCAGGGGGTATGGGGAGAAGGCAGAAATGGGGTACTGATTGAGAATGATCAACCATGATCACATTGAATGGCTGCGCTGGCTCGAAGGGTCGAAAGGCCTCCTCCTGCACCTATTGTCTATTGTCTATTGAGGCCATTCGGCCCTTCGAGCCAGCACCGCCATTCATTGTGATCATGGCTGATCGTCCACAATCAGTAACCCATGCCTGCCTTCTCCCCATAACCCCTTGATTCCACTAGCCCCTAGAGCTCTATCAAACTCTCTCTTAAACCCATCCAGTGATTTGTCCTCCACTGCCCTCTGTGGCAGAGAATTCCACAAATTCACAACTCTCTGGGTGAATATGTTCTGTGGGTGATGGAAGCAGGTCACGTTTAAAAGGAGATTCGATTTATCGACAGCGGCCTGTGTTTACGGAGCAAGGAAAAAATTGTGCGTCTCTTCGAAAGGCCAGGCGCGGCACGAAGATCTCCGCCTGGGCTCTGCGATATTAAGATTTCATTTGTCTTTCTCCCCTCTCAATGAGAGCAGTAGCCCAGAGCTCCGGATTATTGATCCGGAGATCTGAGTTCAAGTCCGACCAAGCCAACTGGGGAATATAAATCCAAGTAATTAAATCCAACCTGAAGTAAACTCCGGCAAACGTCTCAGCAGTAGTGACAATGAAACTAATAGACTGTGTTAGCAAAAAAGGGTTCCCGATTTCTATTGTCCTGCATGGGGTGGACGTTTGCCATTCTAACTGGTCACCCTCCCATATCCACCTCACAAAAAGACGATAGACAATAGGTGCAGGAGGAGGCCATTCGGCCCTTCGAGCCAGCACCGCCATTCGCTGTGATCATGGTTGATCATCCACAATCAGTACATCTGGAGTATTGTGTGCCGTTTTGGTCTCCAAATTTGAGGAAGGACATCCTTGTTATTGAGGCAGTGCAGCGTAGGTTCACGAGGTTAATCCCCGGGATGGAGGGACTGTCATATGAGGAAAGATTGAAAAGACTAGGCTTGTAATCACATGAGTTTAGAAGGATGAGAGGGGATCTTATAGAGACATGTAAAATTATAAAAGAACTGGACAAGCTAGATGCAGGAGAAATGTTCCCAATATTGGGCGAGTCCAGAACCAGGGGCCACAGTCTTAGAATAAAGGGGAGGCCATTTAAAACTGAGGTGAGAAGGAACTTTTTCACCCAGAGAGTTGTGATTTGTGGAATTCTCTGCCACAGAGGGCAGTGGATGCCAAATCACTGGATGGATTTAAGAGAGGGTTAGATAGAGCTCTGGGGGGTAGTGGAATCAAGGGATATGGGGAGAAGGCAGGCATGGGTTACTGATTGTGGATGATCAGCCATGATCACAATGAGTGGCGTTGCTGGCTCGAAGGGCCGAATGGCCTCCTGCTGCACCTAGTTTCTATGTTTCTATGTTTCGCCGCGCAAAAGAGCCTCCAATCGTAAAACACGTAAAATAAATTTACACTTCAAAATATTTATCATTCAAAAATTCCAGAAGAGGTTTGGCAGACGGAAAGAGCGAGCTTAAGTCTTTATTCACCGACTCACCCCAAGGCATTAATCCCTTTATTCAACTGCAATCCAGGCAGTGATTTTGTGAAAATATTTATCATATCACACAATCAATCTTTCATAATCCACCGTATGTTCTCGTCACTATTCAAAACAGAGAACTAATTATTTAAAAAAACCCCAGTGACTGAATAAGAAAAACACATAGGTTACATGAGCCGGCGAGCAATAAATTCTGCTGGATCCCTTTCCCGATTTAGATAAACAGAATCAAAATGGATGGAGATATATTTCATGGGATTTGGCGAGAATTATTATTCTCAGCAAAGCCCAGTCTTTAACTCCGCTTCGACCTCCTGACACCTCACTTGGGAGTTTCGTTCGCTGGAAAGAAATAACAGGCGGGCTATTTATCAGCTCGGCGAGAACTGGGGAGAAAAAAACCCAAATCGACACCACCCTGAAGAAGGGTCTCGACCCGAAACGTCACCCATTCCTTCTCTCCCGAGATGCTGCCTGACCTGCTGAGTTACTCCAGCATTTTGTGAATAAACACCTTCGATTTGTATCAGCATCTGCAGTTATCTTCTTATACTTCTGACACCACCCAGCGATACGCACAGAGACAGGAAAGCCCAACCAAGGGTCGGAACGTTGGGTACTCTTATTCCAAATAACCCCTGCATCCCCTCTCTCTCCTCCCCCCCACCCCCATCCCTCCCCTCCCCCCCATATCCCCATTCCCCATTTGCGTGGTGTTGGAGGCAGGCTCGATTGTGGCGTTTAAGATACTTTGGGTGGCACGGCGGTAGAGCTGCTGCCTAACAGCGCCGGAGACCCGGGTTCGATCCCGACCACAAGTGCTTGTCCGTACAGAGTTTGTACCTTCTCCCCGTGACCTGCTTCTCTCAGGTTTTCTCAGAGATCTTCACTTTCCTCCCACACTCCAAAGACGTACAGGTTTTTGTAGGTTAATCGGCCTGGTAAAAATGTAAATTGTCCCTAGTGTGTGTAGGATAGTGTTAGTGTGCGGGGATCGCTGGTCGGCGCGGACTCGGTGGGCTGAAAGGCCTGTTTCCACGCTGTATCTCTAAACTAAACTAAACACTAAAGATAGGCAGGTGGATGTGCAGGGAATGGGTCACACGCAGACAGAGGAGATTAGATTAACTTGGTATCCCGGAATGGCGGGACTGTCATATGTTGAAAGACTGGAGCGACTAGGCTTGTATACACCGGAATTTAGAAGGATGAGAAGAGATCTTATCGAAACGTATAAGATTATTAAGGGGTTGGACACGTTAGAGGCAGGAAACATGTTCCCAATGTTGGGGGAGTTCAGAACAAGGGGCCACAGTTTAAGAATAAGGAGTAGGCCATTTAGAACTAAGATGAGGAAAAACTTTTTCAGTCAGAGAGTTGTGAATCTGTGGAATTCTCTGCCTCAGAAGGCAGTGGAGCCCAATTCTCTGAATGCATTCAAGAGAGAGCTAGATAGAGCTCTTAAGGATAGCGGAGTCAGAGGGTATGGGGAGAAGGCAGGAACGGGGTACTGATTGAGAATGATCAGCCATGATCACATTGAATGGCGGTGCTGGCTCGAAGGCACTATTGTCTATTGTGTTCGGCAAGGACAGTGTTGGCCTGATACATTTGTGTCTGCTACACTTCAATGCCTCTGGAATCGTTTCTCCTTCCTTTTCATCAGAGGATGTGATTGTTGTTGGAAGTCACACGGATGTCGAGTCATAGAGTGATATAGCATGGAAACAGGCCCTTCGGCCCAACTTGCCCACAACCGGCCAACAATGTCCCAGCTACACTAGTCCCACCGGCCTGCGCTTGGTCCACATCCCTCCAAACCTGTCCTATCCATGTACCTGTCTGACTGTTTCTTAAACGCCAGCCTCGACTCCCTCCTCTGGCAGTTTGTTCCATACACCCTCCACCCTCTGTGTGGAAAAGTCACCCCTCAGATTCCTATTGAATTTTTCCCCCCTTCACCTTAAACCTGTGTCCTCTGGTTCTCGATTCCCCTACTCTGGGCAAGAGACTCTGTGCGTCCACGCGATCTAGTCCTCTCGTGCTGTTCCATGTAGTCCTTGCTTATTTGGCTCTCTCTCTCTCTCTCTGTGCAATCTGAACACTCCATGAGAACAGGCCCAGCCCCCACTGACTAACCACATAAATCGAATCCCTCAAGTCTAAAACTGTCCGAGTAAATCATTTCTTTGCCCTTCTCGAAACCTCACTTCCTTCCAAAACTGTCATTCCCAGAATATGTACAACACTGAGCAAGTGTATTATAAACCTCTGGCCATCCAAACATAGGCTTATATTTATCAAGCCTAAGGTCCCGTCAGCTCCATTAACTGCTTTGTTAACCTGTCCTGCCACCTTTGAAAGATTTGTGGAGCACCTCTTGGGATTTCTCCTTTAAAACTCTTTTCTCGCTGCGTAGTTTAACTTGTTTAGTTGAGTTTAGAGGTACAGCACGGAAGCAGGCCCTTCGGCCCACCGGGTACTGACACTATCCTACACGCACCTGAGACAACTTGGGAAGCCAATTCACTTACAACCCTGCACGCCTTTGGAGTGCGGGAGGAAACCGGAGCACCCGGAGAAAACCCACAAGGTCACAGGGAGAAAGTCCAAACTCCGTACAGACAGCACCCGTGGTCAGGATCGAACCAGGGTCTCTGGCGCTGTAAGGGATCACAGTTTAAGGATAAGTGGGAAGTCTTTTAGGACCGAGATGAGAACGCTTTTTTTCACACAGAGAGTGGTGAATCTGTGGAATTCTCTGCCACAGAAGGTAGTTGAGGCCAGTTCATTGGCTATATTTAAGAGGGAGTTAGATGTGGCCCAATTGGCTAAAGGGATCAGGGGGTATGGAGAGAAGGCAGGTACGGGATACTGAGTTGGATGATCAGCCATGATCATATTGAATGGCGGTGCAGGCTCGAAGGGCCGAATGGCCTACTCCTGCACCTATTTTCTATGTTTCTATGTACCAACATTGTAGGACAGCAATTTTGTAAGCCTATTAACCGAAGATACTATAGTTTAGTGTAGTTTAGTTTGGAGATATGGCGTGGAAACAGGCCCTTTGGCCAACAGTGTCCACATCGACCATCGATCACCCGTACACTGGCTCCACGTTATCCCACTTTCTCATCCACTCCTGACGCACCCGGGGCAGTTTTATATGCCAATTAACCAAAGGCGCCATACTTTAGTTTGGTTCGGAGATGCAGCATGGAAACAGGCCCTTCAGCCCATCGAGTCCAGGCCGACCATCAATCGGCCACACACTAGTTCCGTCCGACACACCGGGGACAATTTTACAGAAGCCAATTAACCGACAAACCTACACGACTTTGGAGTGCGGGAGGAAACCGGAGCGCCTGGAGAAAACCCACGCAGGTCACGGGGAGAAGGTACAAACTCCGTACAGACAGCACCCGTAGTCAGAATCAAACCCGGATCTCCGGCGCTGTGAGGCAGCAACTCTACCGCTGCGCCACCGTGCCGCCCATTGTTGTTTTCTCATTATCATCATATTTTCATAGAACACAGCATGAAAACAGGCCCTTCAGCCCAACTCATCCATGCCGACCGAGATGCCCCTTCTCAGCTAGTCCCACCTGCCTGCTTTCGGCTTACACTCCTCTGAAACTTTCCTATCCATGATTCCTGTCCCGGTGTCTTTCACACACTGTGATAGTACCAGTCTCATCTATATCCTCTGTCAGCCTTTGCCACGTACCCACCACCCTCTGAGCGAAAAAGTTGCCCCTCAGGTTCCTCTTAAAACTTGCCTCTTTCTTTTCAAGTTGTGTCCTGTGTCCTGTGCCAATCTATGGCGCAGCGGTAGAGTTGCTGCCTCACAGCGCTGGAGACCCGGGTTCGATCCTGACTGCTGGCGCCGTCTGTACGGAGTTTGGACGTTCTCCCCGTGACCCGCGTGAGTTTTCTCCGGGATCCCCGGTTTCCTCCCGCGCTCCAAAGACGTGCGGGTTTGTAGGTTAATTTGCTCGGTGTGATTATAAATTCTCCCTAGTGTGTGTCGGACAGTGTTAGGATAGTATGCGGGGATCGCTGGTCGTCGAGGGCTCGGTGGGCCGAAGGGCCTGTTTCCGCACTGTATATCTGGAGTATTCCCCTCATGATTTTATACACCTGTATAAGATCACCCCTCAGCCTCTTACACCCCAAGGAAATGAAATCCTAGCCTGCTCAACCTCTCCCTAAATATAGCTCAGGCCCTCGAGTCCTGGCAACAGCATCGTAAATCCTCTCTGCTCTTTTTCCAGCTTAATGACATCCTTCCGGGAGCAGGGTGATAAAAATGAACACAGTACTCCAAACGCATCCTCACCAACGTCTTGTACCAGAACAGAACAGGCCCTTCGGCCCACAATATCTGTGCTGATCACGTTGCCCAAATCAACCAGTTGGTTGATTTCCACCAGTGGGAGAGTCTCGGACGAGAGCCTCAGAATTAAAGGACGTCCTTAAGGATAGCGGAGTCAGGGGGTATGGGGAGAAGGCAGGAACAGGGTACTGATTGACAATGATCAGCCATGATCACATTGAATGGCGGTGCTGGCTCGAAGGGCCGAATGGCCTCCTCCTGCCCCTATTGTCTATTGTCCATTGTCCTTCTAGGAAGGAGATGAGGAGAAATTTCTTTAGTCAGAGGGCGGTGAATCTGTGGAAATCATTGCCACAGACGGCTGTGGAAGCCAAGTCAGTGGATATTTGTAAGGCAGAGGAGATAGATCGATTCTTGATCGGCACGGGTTTCAGGGGTTTACGGGGAGAAGGCAGGAGAATGGGGTTAGGAGGGGGAGAGATAGATCTTCCATGATTGAATGGCAGAGTAGACTTGATGGGCCGAATGGCCTAGTTCTGCCCCTATCACTTGTGAACTTGTGTTTCCACTAGTGGGAGAGTCTAGGATCAGTGGCACAGCGGTAGAGTTGCTGCCTTACAGCGAATGCAGCGCCGGAGATCTGGGTTCAATCCCGACCACGGGCGCTGTCTGTACGGACCGTATTTCAATGGTCCTCAGGCAGCGAATTTGACCTGGATTTTTTACCGTTCAACTTTCAATAAATCGCCTCTTCTTTCACTAAACCCTTCGCTGTTTCCACGGCAATTTGTTTACCCTTGAAGTAAATTGCTTACATAAGATTTTATTTTTAGTCGAGATAAGGGAATTCTGGTTTTCGTTTTTTCTTTTAAATGAGGATGGGAAAGCTGTGATTGATGACGGGGGCGGACAGGGAGGGGAGGGTGGACTGTTGTCGGCGAAAGAACTGGCATGGGGAAAGAAGGAATCTATCTCCACATCGGTTTGACAGTTTCGTATTAAGATTGCTAAAGTTCAAGCGATATCCTATTTCATCCTCCTGCAGCTGCCATCCGGGTTCTTAGCCTTTCGACACCAGCCTTGCATCAAAAACACTCTCCAGGTACGGCTCTCCACTGAAAGCAGCTGCAGATGTTCATCTACTTCAAGGAACTTGGCCGGAATAACGTGACTTTTGTGTTGACGCTGCACTTTAAAAGAAAAACGTCGGTTTAGTTTAGTGGTGTGCAGTGCGGAAAGAGGCCCTTCAAATCAGCTTGGTACAACAGCTTGCTATGGTTTAGTTTAGTTTAGAGATGCAGCGCGGAAACAGGCCCTTCGGCCCCACCGAGTCCGCGCCGACCAGCGATCCCCGAAGCTACAAGCACGATCCTATATCCTTCCTTTGTCCCACCCACTTGACATCAGTCTGAAGAAACATAGAAACATAGAAAATAGGTGCAGGAGTAGGCCATTCGACCCTTCGAGCCTGCACCGCCATTCAATATGATCATGGCTGATCATCCAACTCAGTATCCCGTACCTGCCTTCTCTCCATACCCCCTGATCCCTTTAGCCACAAGGGCCACATCTAAATCCCTCTTAAATATAGCCAATGAACTGGCCTCAACTACCTTCTGTGGCAGAGAATTCCACAGATTCACCACTCTCTGTGTGAAAAAAAACTTTCTCATCTCGGCCCTAAAAGACTTCCCCCTTATCCTTAAACTGTGACCCCTTGTTCTGGAAGGGTCTCAACCCGAAACATCACCCATTCCATCTCTCCCAGATGCTGCCTGACCTGCTGAGTTTTGTGATACCACTATCTGTAGATCAATCCCCTAGGTGAATTGATCCATGCCTGACTTTCGTATTGCTGACCTGATCTATGTTCCATGCCTGGTTTTGGTAGCATTACCTGTATTATGCTGCTGATTAAATTAGTTTCACTTTGTAACCATGAGGTGTGCCATGCACAAGGTTTCTTACTTGCTCTCTGCATTGTATTTGTAATAAAACGCTTATATAGAAGTTAAACGATTTGTGGAAATCTACACTTCTTACACTATCCGACACGCACACTAGGGACAATTTTTACATTATACCCTCCGAGATCTTTGGTTTCCTCCAAAAACTCCAAACACGTACAGGTTTGTAGGTTAATTGGCTCGGTAAATGTTTTTTAGATTTAGAGATACAGCGCGGAAACAGGCCCTTTGGCCCACCGAGTCCGTGCCGCCCAGCGATCCTCGCACATTAACACTATCCTACACACACTAGGGACAATTTTTACATTTATCCAGTCAATTAACCTACATACCTGTATGTCTTTGGAGTGTGGGAGGAAACCGAAGATCTCGGAGAAAGCCCACGCAGGTCACGGGGAGAACGTACAAACTCCGTACAGACGGCGTACAGTCTCCGGCGCTGCATTCGCTATAAGGCAGCAACTACCGCTGCGCCACCGTGACTGCTCCATTGTCCCTACTGGGTGTACGATAGTGTTAAATTGAGGGTATTTATTTTCACAAAATGCTGGAGTAACTCAGCACGTCAGGCAGCATCTCAGCAGCGAAGGAATGGGCGACGTTTCGGGTCGAGACCCTTCTTCAGACTGAGGGGATCGCCGGTCGGCGCTGACCTGGTGGGCCGAAGGGCCCGTTTCCACGCCGTATCTTTAAACTAAACTAAACTAAACTAAACTGTACCAAGCTGATTAACCTACAAACCTGCGCGTCTTTGGAGTGTGGGAGGAAACCGGAGCACCCGGTGAAAAGCCACGCAGGTCACGGGGAGAACGTACAAACTCCGTACAGACAGCGCCCGTAGTCGGGATCGAACCCGGGTCTCTGCCGCTGCGCCACCCGATTTAATATTTTTTGAATTGGTCCGGTGAAGAATGAGACCATTCGGCCCATCGTGTTTGAAGGCGTAAATCGCAGGACAGACAAAGGAGAGTCAGTAGATGTTGTCTACGTAGATTTTCAGAAAGCTTTGATAAGGTGCCACACGTGAGGCTGCTCAGGAAGACGAGAGCCCACGGAATCAAAGGGCAGATACTGGCGTGGATAGCAAGTTGGCTGGATGGCAGAAGACAATAAAGGGGGCTTCTCTGCTTGGCTGTCAGTGACTAGCGGAGTTCCGCAGGGGTCGGTGCTGGGGCCACTGCTCTTCACGTTGCATAGTATTGATTTGGACGAGGGGATTGAAGGCTTTGTGCCAAGTCTGCCGATGATACGAAAACAGATGGAAGGGCAGGTAGTGTAGAGAAAGCAAGGACTCTTCAGGTTGAATCAGTAGTAAAGAAAGCAAACTCAATGCTAGCATTTATTTCAAGAGGGCTTGTACACAAAAACAGGGATGTAATACCGAGGCTCTATAAGGCGCTGGTAAGGCCACATTTGGAGTAGTGTGATCAAATTTGGGCCCCATATCTGAGGTAGGATGTGCTGGCTCTGGACAGGGTCCAGAGGAGGTTTACAAGAATGATCCCAGGAATGAGTGGGTTAACATATCATGAGCGTTTGTCGGCACTGGGCCTGTACTCGCTGGAGTTTAGAAGGCTGAGGGGGGGGACCTCATTGAAATGTACAGAATAATGAAAGGCCTGGATAGAGTGGATGTTTCCACTGGTGGGAGAGTCTAGGACCAGAGGGCACAGCTTCATAATTAAAGGATGTTCTTTTAGAAAGGAGATAAGGAGGAATTTCTTCAGTCAGAGGGTGGTGAAACTGTGGAATTCTTTGCCACAGAAGGATATTGTTAAGGCAGAGATAGATAGATTCTTGATTGGTACGGGTGTCAGAGGTTATAGGGAGAAGGCAGGAGAATGGGGTTAGGAAGGAGAGATAGATCAGCCATGATTGAAATGGGCCGAATGGCCTAATTCTACTCCTTTCACATCGCGGAGCTGGCAGTCTCGGGTCGAGACCGACGTCGGGAAGCTCCAAAAGCCGCACGACGTTCGACTAGCCCCGACCCGGGGTGTAGATCGCCCGGCATGGGGGAGCTGAGATTCCCCCCCCGATGCAGGAGCTTGATCGCCCCGACGAGGAAGGCCCGCCGCCGGCTACGGGAGTCAAGATCGTCCCGTCAACGGAATGTTCGAGGCCCCCGACTGCTGGAGGACAAGGAAGGGAAGAGATTGGACTTTTTTCCGCCTTCCATCACAGTGAGGAATGTGGAGGAGTCACTGTGGGGATGTTCATGTTAAAATGTATGTTGTGTGTCCTGTTGCTTTTTATTGTTGTGACTGTACGGCAAATGAAGTTTCTCGTATGTTGCAAAACACACTTGGCCAATAAAGTATGATGGTGATTGTGATTGATATTCCTAATGACCTTATGACCTTGTTTGCTGCTGGAATAATTCCTCCAGTTTCTTTCCCCCACTCTTTCTATGTGACCATCAAAATTATACTCTGGTCATAAGGTCAGAATTAGGCCATTCGGCCCATCAAGTCTACTCCGCCATACGATCGTGGCTGATCTATCTCTCCCTCCTAACCCCATTCTCCTGCCTTCACCCCACAACCCCTGACACCTGCACTAATCAAGAATCTATCTATCTCTGCCTTAAATATATCCATTGACTTGGCATAGTAGTTTGTAGTGCAAACAAACCCACAGTTTTTAGTTTAATTTATTTTAGAGATACAGCACAGAAACATGCCTTTCGACCCACCGAGTCTGCGCCGACCAGCAATGAAACCGAAACGAAATGTTTTGAACCTGATTCTCTGCACGGTGGCGCAGCGGTAGAGTTGATGCCTTACAGCGCCAGAGACCCGGGTTCGGTCCCGACTTCGGTCCCGACTAAGGGACGCTGTCTGTACGGAGTTTGTACCTTCTCCCCGTGACCTGTGTGGGGTTTTTCCGAAACAATAGACAATAGACAATAGGTGCAGGCAGGGCCGTCTTTACAGCATTATGGGCCCCGGGCAAAGCAGTGTACTGGGGCCCCTACGACAACTACTCACAGGAATAAAAATGTAAATGGTCGATAAAATTAAACATATATTTATTTTATTGGCACTTCCAACAAAATCGGTGTTGAAACATTAAAAACATGCTGTACAGCAACAACGAATCAACATGATAAACATTTGAACAATACACAGGGCTTGAAAAACACAATAATACTCAGTAAGCCATACAAATTAGATGTCACAGTATGAAATTACTACGAATTTCTTATTATAACAAGCATTTGCGGCATTTCTTAAAAGCAAAGCACTTAGGGAGCTAATTGTTGCGAAACAGATCACTGTGAGAAGCACTTAGGGATGGAAAATGTTGCGAAAAAAGCACTTATTGAACCTACATTTTTAAAGTAGTATTTATTTATTGCAAGTCACTTAACATACACAGATCAGCATGGGGCCCCTATGCTTGTGGGGCCCCGGGCAAGTGCCCATCAGGCCCATGCGTTAAGACGGCCCTGGGTGCAGGAGGAGGCCATTCGGCCCTTCAAGCCAGCACCGCCATTCAATGTGATCATGGCTGATCATTCTCAATCAGTACCCCATTCCTGCCTTGTCCCCATACTCCCTGACTCCGCTATCCTTAAGAGCTCTATCCAGCTCTCTCTTGAATGCATTCAGAGAATTGGCCTCCACTGCCTTCTGAGGCAGAGAATTCCACAGATTCACAACTCTCTGACTGAAAAGGTTTTTCCTCATCTCAGTTGTAAATGGCCTACCCCTTATTCTTAAACTGTGGCCCCCTTGTTCTGCACTCCCTCAACATTGGGAACATGTTTCCTGCCTCTAACGTGTCCAACCCCTTAATAATCTTATACGTTTCGATAAGATCTCCTCTCATCCTTCTAAATTCCAGTGTATACAAGCCTAGTCGCTCCAGTCTTTCAACATATGATAGTCCCTTCGGTTTCCTCCCACACTCCAAAGGCGTACAGGTTTGTAGGTTGATTGGCTTGGTATAAAATGTAAAATTGTCCCTAGTGTGTGTAGGATAGTGTTGGTATGTGGGGCAGTACGGACTCAGTGGGCCGAAGGGCCTGTTTCCACGCTGTATCTATAAACTAAGTTACAGCTTCTTCCTGTTCAAAAATATATGACAGGAAAATTGTTTTTGCAAGCCACAAGACTGGTGTTTTGAAGGAACTACCTTTGGAAATAAGTTTTCTTCTTGATGTCTCATCAGATTATCATGAGAATTGGATTGTAGTTAAAAATAATCAATGCAAATATTTTTTTAAAGAAGTCATTTATTAGACTAGGATTCAGTGCCAAAACGACAAGAAACTCAGGGATTAGCAGTAATACTCATTATTTGGCAATGGCATCCATTTAAACTTCGGTCACTGCGGGATTAAATTACAAACCTCCCTGAGGTTATTGCTGATTTTGTTTTATTATTGAGGGAGAGCCAGGCAAATCACTTCTTGTGTTGATCACTAATGAAAAATCATCAAACTATCATCAAACGTATAAAATTTATAAAAGGACTGAACAAGCTAGATGCAGGAAAAAAATGTTCCCAATGTTGGGGGGAGTCCAGAACCGGGGGCCACACAGTCTAAGAATAAAGGGGAGGCCATTTAAAACTGAGGCGAGGACAACCTTTTTTCGCCCGGAGAGTTGTGAATTTGTGGGATTCTCTGAGGTGTGTAAACTCATGAGAGGAATAGAACGAGTAGACGCACAGAGTCTCTTGCCCAGAGTAGGGGAATCAGGAACCAGAGGACATGGGTTTACGGTGTGGGGGGGGAAATTTACTTAGAACCTGACTATATTATTTATAGATTCTTATTCTAAATTTACTTAGAACCTGAAAATATTTAAGAAACAGTTAGACAGGTACATGGATCGGACAGGTTTATAGGGACATGGACCAAACGCGGTCAGGAGGGACTAGTGTTGATGCGGCATGTTGGCCGGTGTGGGCAAGTTGGGCCTAAGGGCCTGTTTTCACACTGTATCACTATGACTGAGGGGTAACTTTTTTACACAAAGGGTGGTGGGTGTATGGAACAAGCTGCCAGAGGAGGTAGTTGAGGCTGGGACTATCCCAACGTTTAAGAAACATCTAGACAGGTACATGGACAGGACAGGTTTAGAGGGATATGGGCCAAATGCAGGCAGGTGGGACTAGTGTGTGTAGGGGAGTGTTAATGCACGGGGATCGCTGGTCGGCGCGGACCCGGTGAGCCGAAATAGCCTATTTCCGCGTTGTATCTCTAAACTAAACTAAACTAAACAGCCTTTTCCACCAAATGATATCCCTCATGAAATGGCTGTTTTCTCATTGAAGTACCTTTGATGTTAGTGCTTTATAATCCCGACTTTTGCTTTATGTTGGGCTTCCCATGTTGTTGATAATGAATCCCGATATTTATCTGACCTCTTTCCTGTTGGGTGTGTGCGGAATTCAAGGAGTGGAATGCATGGAGATTCCCGAACCAGGGGCCGCAGTTTAGAAGGATGAGAGGGGATCTAATCGAAACATATAAGATTATTAAGACACTTTAGAGGCAGGAAGCATGTTCCCAATGTTGGACACGTTAGAGGCAGGAAGCATGTTCCCAATGTTGGGGGAGTACAGAACCAGGGGCCACAGTTTAAGAATAAGGGGTAGGGCCATTTAAAACAGAGATGAGGAAAAACTTTTTCAGTCAGAGAGTTGTAAATATGTGGAACTCTCTGCCACAGAAGGCAGTGGAGGCCAATTCTCTGAATGCATTCAAGAGAGAGCTAGATAGAGCTCTTAAGGATAGCGGAGTCAGGGGGTATGGGGAGAAGGCAGGAACGGGGTACTAATTCAGAATGATCAGCCATGATCACAGTGAATGGTGGTGCTGGCTCGAAGGGCCGAATAGCCTACTCCTGCACCTATTGTCTATTATTCATTGTCTATTGGTGCGATCCAGGACCCAAGAGTTATTTTCCACAAGTACAGGTGAGAGGAGCTAAATCCATCGTCTAATTATTTCCTGGTACATTAATGTTTGGAGCCCACTGCTCTGGAGGAGTTTGTCCAACCCATTACATCTGCCTGCCGCATCAAAGAATGATCCAATTGGTTGTCTGTTTATCACTCCCAGCCCACTAAATCTCTGCTTTTCAAGAATATATTCAACCTTAAAAATCAGATCATCAGTAGACACAGAGTGCTGGAGGTAACTCAGTGGGACAGGCAGCATCTCTGGAGAGAAGGAACGGGATCTGAAGAAGGGTCTCGACACGAAATGTCGCCCATTCCTTCCCTCCAGAGATGCTGCCCGTCCCGCTGAGTTACTCCGGCTTTTTGTGCCTATCTTAGATTTAAACCAGCACCTGCACTTCCTTGTAGTATAAGAAGATAACTGCAGATGCTGGTACAAATCGAAGGTGTTTATTCACAAAATGCTGGAGTAACTCAGCAGGTCAGGCAGCATCTCGGGAGAGAAGGAATGGGTGACGTTTCGGGTCGAGACCCCTCTTCAGACTGATGTCAGGGGGGCGGGACAAAGGAAGGATATAGGTGGAGACAGGAAGATAGAGGGAGATCTGGGAAGGAGGAGGGGACGGGAGGGACAGAGGAACTATCTAAAGTTGGAGAAGTCGATGTTCATACCGCTGGGCTGCAAAGCACTTCCTTCCTACACATAAGTGATAGGAGCAGAATCACATAATCTGGCCCATCAAGTCTACTCCGCCATTCAATCATGGCTGATCTATCTCTCCCTCCCAACCCCATTCTCCTGCCATCTCCCCATAACCCCTGACACCCCGTACTAATCAAGAGTCTATCCATCTCTGCCTGAAATATATCCACTGACTTGGCCTCCACAGACGTCTGTGGCAATGAATTCTACAGATTCACCACCCTCTGACTAAAGAAATTCCTCCTCATCTCCTTCCTAAAGAACGTCCTTTAATTCTGAGGCTGTGCCCTCTGGTCCTGGACTCTCCCACCAGTGGAAACATCCTCTCCACATCCACTCTATCCAGGCCTTTCACTATTCGGTACGTTTCAATGAGGTCCCCCCTTCAATGTTGTTTTGGGTGTTACTATTGAGTCTCGTCTCCATGTCCTTTCAGGCAGAGCGGTTTCCATTGGAGTTGTCTCCAAGGTTTGATCTGCAATTCATAATTTATTGTTCTCGTTTCTCATTTATTTTTTTTCATTACTTTTCTTGCTTCCAGTTGCTTATTTTATTGACTCGAATCTCTGCGAAAACCTTTTTACCTATTCACACGTTATAACAATGAAATATAATTGCAAGACATAAAATCATCGAACCGTCACAGCACAGAAGAAAGTCTTTTGTCCATTGCGGGTCTATGGATCCCTGTTGATATCTTCCCGAGCTTCGAGATGCAGCGCGGAATGCCAAGTCCGCGCCGACCAGCGTTCCCCACACGCCAGCACGGGCCGGCACGGTGGCGCAGCGGTAGAGTTGCTGCTTTGCAGCGAATGCAGCGCCGGAGACCCAGGTTCGATTCTGACTCCGGGCGCCGTCTGTACAGAGTTTGTACGTTCTCCCCGTGACCTACCTGGGTTTTCTACGAGATCTTCGGTTTCCTCCCACACTCCAAAGACGTGCAGGTATGTAGATTAATTGACTGGGTAAATGTAAAAATTGTCCCTAGTGTGTGTAGGATAGTGTTAATGTGCGGGGATCGCTGGGCGGCGCGGACTCGGTGGGCCGAAGGGCCTGTTTCCGCGCTGTATCTCTAAATCTAAACTCTAAAACCATCCTACATCCGCTAGGGAACGAATTTACAATTTTTACCAGTTGAAAGGGAGGAAACGGAAGATCTCGGAGAAACCATACGCGGGTCACGGGGAGAACGTACAAACTCCGTACAATCAGCTCTCGTAGTCAGGAAGGAACCCGGGTCTCTGGCGCTGGGAGGCAGCAACTCTACCGCTGTGCCACTCTGTGCAGCTGCCTTCTGAATGGATCGACGGGGCTTGTATTCACTGAAATTTAGAAGGATGAGAGGGGATCTTATAGAAAAATATAAAACTCTTAAGGGATTGGACAGGCTAGATGCAGGGAAAATGTGCCCAATGTTGGGGGAGTCCAGAACCAGGGGTCACACAGTTTAAGAATAAGGGGTAGGCCATTTAGGACTGAGATGAGGAAAAACCTTTTCACCCGGAGAGTTGTGAATCTGTGGAATTCTCTGCCACACAAGGCAGTGGAGGCCAATTCACTGGATGTTTTCAAGAGAGAGGTAGATTTAGCTCTTTGGGCTACCGGAATCAAGGGATATGGGGAGAAAGCAGGAATGGGGTACTGATTGAGAATGATCAGCCATGATCGTACTGAATGACGGTGCTGGCTCAAATGTCCGAATGGCCTACTCCTGCTGCTACTTTCATTGTTTCTGTGCGTTTCTATTCTGGGCATTGACCCTTTGAGAAGCATTGCAAATATAATTGTGATTCATAAAACCATTGAAAACCATTGAATATAATTGTGATTCATAAAACCTATTTCCACACTTTTTTTCTCTAACTTGATGCTGAAACTATTCTCTTTTCAAATCTTGACCCAATTGATTTTGAAACTCAGGTTGATTCTGTTTCCAGCGCATTTCCAGATCAAAACTACCTTCTGCTTAAAGATTCAAGATTCAAGATTCAAGATATCTTTATTTGTCATCCAAAAAACAAGTTTTTTGGACGAAATTTCGTCACCCACAGTCCAACAATAAGAGCAATAAAATAAGCAAATTACACAACCCCAACCAACACAAAACCCCCCAAAAAGAAACATCCATCACAGTGAGTCTCCTCCAGTCCCCTCCTCACTGTGATGGAAGGCCAGAATGTCTTTTTCTCTTCCCCTGCCGTCTTCTCCTGCGGTCAGGCTGTTGTCGTTGCCATGTTCCAGGCTGCGCCGGACGGTGAAATGTCCGCAACGGGCCGACCCAAGCCCCGCTGTAAGTCGGGGCGGTCGGGGCTCCCGACATTGAAGCCCCCGCCGAGCAGAGAAAATTCCGTGGCCTATTTCAGGCCGCGCCGGACGGTGAAATATCCGCGGCGGGCCGACCCAAGTCCCGCGATCCGGGGCGGGCGAACACGCTGCCGCTGCCGGAACTCCCGATGTCGGCATCCACGCGGCCCGAGCCTAAGGCGAGTCGCAGCCGCTCCCGCAGCCTCCGAGAACGGCCGGCTCCGCTGATGGTGAGTCTGGTCCGCGGGCTCTGCGAACCAGAGCCCTGGAGGCCGCCAGCTCCAGGAGTTGGGCCGATGGTAGGCCGCAGCAGGAACGGAGACACGGCCCAGAACACAAAGGTCGGGTCTCCGTTCGGAAGGGACACATATTTACAATGTTACAGTTCCCCCCCTCACATTCCCTCACAACCGCTGCCAAAAGAGGATTGAATCTACGCCCTCTAATCTTTGACCATCTGTGAATCACAACAACGCCTGTTATACCGCCGCGTAAGAACGTAATTGGTCTGTTTTTCTGTGCGTATGACAATTAAACACTCTTGACTCTTGCCAGGCAACTGAACCATCCTAACAACAACCAGAGAGCAGTCCTGAGCCAATGTTTACCTCATTGTGGACCCTCGGACGATCTTTGATCGGACTTTACTGGATTTTATCTTGCACAAAACGTTATTCACATTATTTCCCTTTCTTATGTATCTGTACACTGTGGACGGCTCGATTGTAATCATGTATTGTCTTTCTGCTGACTGGTTAGCACGCAACAAAAGCTTTTCACTGTACCTCGGTACACGTGACAATAAACTAAACTCAACTAAACTCAACCCCTCCTGCTCCATTTACCATTTCCAGTCATAATCTTACACAAATAGTTTCGTTTATTCACAAAATGCTGGAGTAACTCAGCAGGTCAGGCAGCATCTCGGGAGAGAAGGAATGGGTGACGTTTCGGGTCGAGACCCGGAAGGGTCTAGACCCGAAACGTCACCCATTCCTTCTCTCCCGAGAGAGAAGGGTCTCGACCCGAAACGTCACCCATTCCTTCTCTCCCGAGATGCTGCCTGACCTGCTGAGTTACTCCAGCATTTTGTGAATAAATCGATTTGTACCAGAATCTGCAGTTATTTTCTTATAGTTTAGTTTAGTTTAGTTTAGTGTAGAGACACAGCGCGGAAACAAGCACATCGGCCTACCGAGTCCGCACCGACCAGCGATCCCCGCATACTTACACTATCCTACACTATCCTACACACACAGTAGGAACAATTCACATTCACTCCAAGCCAATTAACCTACCGACCTGTACATCTTTGGTGTGTCAGAGGACACCGGAGATCACGGAGAAAACCCACGCAGGTCACGGGGAGAACGTACAAACTCCGTACAGACAGCGCCCGCTGTCGGGATCGAACACGGGTCTCTGGCTCTGTGAGCGCAGTCAGGCAGCAACTCTACCGCTGTGCCACCGCCCTTGTTTGTAGGAGATAATAATTCATATTCATAGGAAGTTCCTTCGTTAACTACCTTAACACAGATTTTTATAAACGACATTAACTCATATCACGTAGACCAGTACAGCACAGAAACAGGCCCTCTGGCCCACAATGCCTGTACTGAACATAATGCCAAATTTAATTAATGGCATCTGCCTGCACTTGATCCATACTCTGTAGATCCAAATGCCCATGTTAAAACTTCTTAAACGCCCCTGTCACATCATCCTCCACCACAGTGGCACAACTGGTAGAGCCGCTGCCTCACGGCGCCAGAGACCTCGAGTTCGATCCTGACCTCGGGTTCGATCCTGACCTCGGGTGCTTACACAGAGTCCTTCAAGCACTTAATGTACAGAAGTGTTAAAACGCACACCTCCAGATTCAGGGACACTGTTTCTTCCCAGCTGTTATCAGGCAACTGAACCGTCCAGTCCCTATCGTGCGCAGGGGAGTGTAAGGGCATGGGGATCGCTGGTCGGTGCGGACACGGTGGATTGAACGGCCTGTTTCTGCACTGCGTCTCCAGACCAATGCTGGGGCGTGCAGCGTAGGTTCACTAGGTTAATTCCCGGAATGGCGGGACTGTCGTATGTTGAAAGGCTGGAGCAATTAGGCTTGTATACACTGGAATTTAGAAGGATGAGGGGGGATCTTATTGAAACATATAAGATAATTAGGGGATTGGACACATTAGAGGCCGGAAACATGTTCCCAATGTTGGGGGAGTCCAGAACAAGGGGCCACAGTTCAAGAATAAGGGGTAGGCCATTTAGAACGGAGATGAGGAAGAACTTTTTCAGTCAGAGAGTGGTGAAGGTGTGGAATTCTCTGCCTCAGAAGGCAGTGGAGGCCAGTTCGTTGGGTGCTTTCAAGAGAGAGCTGGATAGAGCTCTTAAGGATAGCGGAGTGAGGGGGTATGGGGAGAAGGCAGGAACGGGGTACTGATTGAGAGTGATCAGCCATGATCGCATTGAATGGCGGTGCTGGCTCGAAAGGCTGAATGGCCTACTCCTGCACCTATTGTCTATTGTCTATTGTCTATTGTAATTCAGCGGGACGGGCAGCATCTGTGGAGGGAAGGGAATGACTGCATTTCAGTTCGGGACCATTTTCCAGACCGATTGATGTACGGTGGCGCAGCGGTAGAGTCGCTGCCTTTACAGCGCTTGCAGCGCCGGAGACTTGGGTTCCATCCCGACTACGGATGCTGTAAGATTATTAAGGGGTTGGACACGTTAGAGGCAGGAAACATGTTCCCAATGTTGGGGGAGTCCAGAACCAGGGGCCACAGTTCAAGAATAAGGGGTCGGCCATTTATAACGGAGATGTGAGTTGTGAATCTGTGGAATTCTCTGCCTCAGAGGGCAGTGGAGGCCAATTCTCTGAATGCATTCAAGAGAGAGCTGGATAGAGCTGTTAAGGATAGCGGAGTCAGGGGGTATGGGGAGAAGGCAGGAACGGGGTACTGATTGAGAATGATCAGCCATGATCACATTGAATGGCGGTGCTGGCTCGAAGGGCCGAATGGCCTACTCTTGCACCTATTGTCTATTGTCTATTGTCTATTGAGTTTGTACGTTCTCCCCGAGACCTGCGTGGGTTTTCTCCGAGATCTTCGGTTTCCTCCCACACTCCAAGGACGTGCAGGTTTGTAGGTAAATGGGCTTGATAAATGTAAAAATTGTCCTCAGTGTGTTTAGGATAGTGTTCAGACAGCGCCCGTAGTCGGGATCGAACTCGGATCTCCGGCGCATTAAGGCAGCAACTCTACCGCTGCGCCACCGTGCCGCCCTTTTGTGTTAACCCGACATTTTGTGTCCATCTTCGGTTTAAACTGGCACCTGCAGTTCTTCCCACACATCTGCAGATCCTTTGTTTTCCACAATTGCCCATTTTAGGCCAATATCCTTCTAAAAAATTCCTATCCATGTACCTGTCCAAATGTCTTTTAAATGTTGTTATTTCAAATGTCTGCTAATAAATGCTGTTTTATAATTTCATTTCATCACACTAGACTGGGTCCATCAAGGAGGTTGTGGAGTAAATTTAACTTTGAATTAACTTGGATATTTTAATTTTCTTGCAGCCTGCAGTGGTGAAAATAATGAAATCTGACTGCTATCAGTTACCCTCCAGTGGTGTGTTTACTCACATCAGGCCCTTCAAGAAATGTACATGATTACAGTGAATTAACTGCCAGACAGATTATCTGACAGAACTTTAAGCAGGTGAATCCTTTTGAGAGTCAGCGTCTCACTGCACAGCTTGGGGGGACGAACGATTGACTTTGTGCAACAGTGCAGAACCAACTAAGGCACCTTCTCCACCTCTGCACGGTCGGGATCGAACCCGGGTCTCTGGTGGGGACGTGTAGGAAAGAACTAGGGTCACCAACTGTCCCGTAATAGCCGGGACATCCCGTATTTTGGGCTAAATTGGTTAGTTCCATGCGGGACCGCCCTTGTCCCGTGTTAGGCCCGGGGGGCGCTGTAGGCCCGGACACTGTAGGCCCGGGCTCCGTAGGCCCGGACACTGTAGGCCCAGGCACTGTAGGCCCGGGCACTGTAGGCCCGGGGCACTGTAGGCCCGGGCACTGTAGGCCCGGGCACTGTAGGCCCGGACACTGTAGGCCCGGACCCTGTAGGCCCGGACACTGTAGGCCCGAACACTGTAGGTCCGGACACTGTAGGCCCGGACACTGTAGGCCCGGACACTGTAGGCCCGAGCACTGTAAGCCCGGACACTTTAGGCCCGGGCTCCGTAGGCCCGGGCACTGTCGGCCCAGACACTGTAGGCCCGCGGGCCTCTGTAGGACCGGACAGTGGAGGCTAATGGAGTGTGTTCGGGGAGCGGAGCCGAGTGTGGTCGTTGAACGGAGGTTGCTTAGCAACCCACCTCCCGGCCCGTGCGGCCGCCATTGGTGGGGCAGGAACACGTGGCCGCTGGCTGGGTGAGGTCACGTGGGGCGCGGGGCGGTGACGTCATCGTTTGTCCCTTATTTGGGAGCGAGAAAGTTGGCAACCCCTAGAAGGAACTGCAGATGCTGGTTTCAACTGAAGATGGACACAAAAAGCTGGAGTAGCATCTCTGGAGAGAAGGAATGGTTGTCTGAAGAAGGATCTCGACCCGAAACATCACTCGTTCCTTCTCTCCAGAGATGCTGCCTGACCCGCTGAGTTACTCCAGCATTCTGTGTCTATCTTTGTGTAAACCAGCATCAGCAGTTAACATCCTACACAAAACAATCCAGGTCTGTCCAAACTCTCCCTGTGGCTAATACCCACTAATTGCCTCTTCACAATTGCTACAGTTAAGGATGTGCTTTATTTTCACGGTCAATCGGAAATAATCTACTGATGTTCTGAATTTATGTTTTTATTAAAATGAGAGCGTGTTAATTTAATTGATTTCAAAATAGAAAAAAAGGCTCTTTGGTTCCTTGCCAACTCGAGTATTTGATATTTCCACCCCTGAAAATATGGTTTAGTTTAATTTACAGATGCAACACGGAAACAGGCCCTTCGGCCCACTGAGTCCGCGCCGACCAGCGATCCCCGCGCACTAACACCATCCTACACACACTGGGGACAATTTACAATTTACCAAGCCAATTAACCGGCAAACCTGCACGTCTTTGGAGTGTGGGAGGAAACCGGAGCACCCGGAGAAAACCCACGTGGTCAAGGGGACAACGTGCAAACTTCTATGCAGACAGAACTCGTAGTCAGGATCCATCCCGGGTCTCTGGCGCTGGTAGGTAGCAACACCACCGCTGCACCTCAGAGCCACCTCCCTCATGTCCTCACTCTCTACCTTATCTACGCCTCTCGTATAAGATTATTAAGGGGTTGGACACGTTAGAGGCAGGAAACATGTTCCCAATGTTGGGGGAGCCCAGAACAAGGGGCCACAGTTTAAGAATAAGGGGTAGGCCATTTAGAAAGGAGATGAGGAAAAACTTTTTCAGTCAGAGAGTTGTGAATCTGTGGAATTCTCTGCCTCAGAAGGCAGTGGAGGCCAATTCTCTGAATGCATTCAGGAGAGTGCTAGATAGAGCTCTTAAGGATAGCGGAGCCAGGGGGTATGGGGAGAAGGCAGGAACGGGGTACTGATTGAGAATGATCAGCCATGATCACATTGAATGGCGGTGCTGGCTCGAAGGGCCGAATGGCCTCCTCCTGCACCTATTGTCTATTGTCTTGTAATTTTATCTACCTCTACCAGCTCTCCCCTCAACCTCTATGCATTCCAGAAAAAACAATCCAAGCCTGTTCAACCTCTCCCTGCAGCTAATACCCACAAATCCCTTCTTCACAATAGCTCTAAGTTAAAAGTGTGTCGGAAAAAAAACTGCGGATGCTGTTTTAAATCGAAGGTTCGACACAAAATCCTGGAGTAACTCAGCGGGGCAGAGGCAGTATCTCGGGAGGGAAGGAATGGGTGACGTTTCAGTCTGAAGAAGGGTCTCGGCCCGAAACGTCACCCATTCCTTCTCTCCCGAGATGCTGCCCCTGTCCCGCTGAGTTACTCCAGCATTTTGTGTCTGCCTTTAGCCCGAAGTTAAGGACGTGCTTTGCTCTCAAACGCAATCAGATATAATCTGCACATAGGTTCCGATTAAAAAGAGAGCATGTTAATTTGATTGATTTGAAAATTGGAAAGGGCTCTTCGGTAACTTGCCGACTCGAAGCCCCCGTTCCTACGTCCTAACACTCTCCACCCCCTCTCCCCCACCCCCCCGGCTCATTCCCACATTTCTCCCAGAGTTTGTCTAATTCCTTATTAAAAATGCCGGGACAGATTGTATCACTGCATCTTAAATCACAATAACCATCCACACGCAGCAAGGTCTTGCAACGTCAGACAAGGGACTTGCGGATGGGGTAATGGTGTCAGGACCCCTCGCGGGACGTGTTTTCGCCATTACACGACAGCGATCCATTGCGGCGAAGAGGAACTTTAATTAGACGGCATCATTTCATTTCGGCCTCGACATAATTCCTGGCGAAAGTGGCGTAATTACTTCCCTCTGACGGGACACTGTTTTCATTTTAAACGAATTAAACTGGAGTATAGTAATGATCGGGCTCACGCCTTGCCCCGAGTGCATTTGGGAACTGCGCAGTTGTTAATCATTCCAGTTGGACCAGAGGGTACAAATGTGTACTCGATCTCTTTCTAACAAATGAGTCAATAACACAGGCATCTCTGTGCATAGCCTGCACTGGGGGCTCGGAGAATTGCTCAGGAAAATGACAAAAGAACAGGAGGTTTTTCTTTTTTTTAAATAAGCCGGGACGAGAAGATTACAGCGGCCAGATTATCCCCGCAAATGTTGACAACTCCAGCAAGGGACATTAAGCCCTGGAACCCACTATATACACCGATCAGCCAAAACTTTATGACCTGATGAGCCAAAACATTATGTCCACCTGCCTAATATGCTGTTGGTCCTCCGTGTGCAGCCCCATACGCAGCAGGGCGCGATGCACTGTGTATTGGGACACATTCCTCCCGTGACCACCATTAAAATTTTCTGTGACTTCTGTCGGTTCGGACCAGACTGGATCGCCTTCGTTGCCCTCGCGCATCGATGAGCCTTGGGCGCCCAACACCCTGTCTGTCGCCGGTTTATGGTTTGTCCCTCCTCGGACCACTGTCGGTCGGTACTCACCACTGCTGACCGGGAGCACCCCACAAGCCTTGCCGTTTCAGAGATGCTCTGACCCAGTCGTCTGGCCATAACAATTTGGCCCTTGTCAAAATTGCTCAGGTCTTTACTCCTGCCCATTTCTCCTGCATCCAACACATTAACTTCAAGAACTGACTGTTCACTTGCTGCCTAATATATCCCACCCCTCGACAGGTGCCATTGTAACAAGATAATCAATGTTATTCACTTCGCCTGTCAGTGGTCATAATGTTTTGGCTGATCGGAGTATGGACAAGTGGTGTCCCACATTCCATTTACGCCTCATGCTGGCCCGGTCATTCCTTCCTAGAGTCATAGAGTGATACAGCGTGGAAACAGGCCCTTCGGCCCTACTTGCCCACACCGGGCAACATGTCCCAGCTAGACTAGTCCCACCTGCCTGCGTTTGAAACATGGAAACAAAGAAAATAGGTGCAGGAGTAGGCCATTCGGCCCAGCACCACCTTTCAATATGATCATGGCTGATTTGACCTATATCCCTCCCAACTTGTCCTATCCATGTACCTGCCTATCTGTTTCTTAAACGTTGGGATCGTCCCAGCCTCAACTACCTCCTCTGGCAGCTTGTTCCAAACACCCACCACCCTTTGTGCGAAAAAGTTACCCCTCAGATTCCTAATAAATCTCGCCCCCTTCACCTTAAATTTTCTTCGCACAAGTTCATAAATTTGTGTCAGCTGCCAGAGGAGGTGGTGGACATTTCAAAGACATATTGGCAGGTATATGGACTGGAAAGATTTCGAGGAAGATGGGCCAACACAGGTGAATGGGCTTAGTGTAGATGGGGTGCATTGGACGGCAGGGACAATTTGGGCCGAAGGGCCTGCTTTGATGTTGCATAACCTTGAGGGGGCATTGAGTATAGAGGGAGAGGGGAAGGGGGTGGTTCTGAGATGCTAGAACTACCCGTTGAGCTTTCCCGAGGTGTCGTAAGCCCATCGGCCCATCAAGTCCACTCCGCCATTCAATCATGGCCGACCTATCTCTCCCTCCTAACCCCATTCTCCTGCCTTCTCCCCATGACCCCTGACACCTGTACTAATCAACAATCTATCTATCTCTGCCTTAAAAAATATCCACTGACTTGGGTTCCACAGCCTTCTGTGGCAATGAATTCCACAGATTCACCACCCTCTGACTAAAGAAATTCCTCCTCATCTCCTTCCTAAAGGAACGTCCTTTAATTCTGAGGCTGTGCCCTCTGGTCCTGGACTCTCCCACTGGTGGAAACATCCTCTCCACATCCACTCTATCCAAGCCTTTCTCTATTTGCAGTGCTGGCTCGAAGGGCCAAATGGCTTCCCCCTGCACCTATTTTCTATGTTTCTATTCAGTACATTTCGATGAGGTCCCCCCTCATTCTTCTAAACTGCAGAGTACAGGCCCAGTGTCGTCAAACGCTGACATATAGTTGTTTAGATGCTACTTCGGCATTAGATTTGCTTATCCTAGAGTTATAGCACAAGCACTTAGTGTTTTAACAAGAATTGAATCTATGATCCCCTGCCTGGGATCGACGCTCCAACCGCGGCCTGCGGACGTTAACATCGCGGAGCTGGCAGTCTCCGGTTGAGACCGACGTCGGGAAGCTCCAAAAGCCGCACGAGGTTCGACAAGCCCCGACCCGGGATAGATCGCCCGGCGCGGGGGAGCTGAGATTCCCCCCCGATGCAGGAGTTGGATCGCCCCGACGAGGAAGGCCCACCGCCGGCTACGGGAGTCAAGAACGTCCCGGCAACGGAAGGTTCGAGGCCCCCGACCGCTGGAGGACAAAGAAGGGAAGAGATTGGACTGTTTTTCACCTTCCATCACATTGAGGAATGTGGTGGAGTCACTATAGACAATAGACAATAGGTGCAGGAGGAGGCCATTCGGCCCTTCGAGCCAGCGCCGCCATTCAATGTGATCATGGCTGATCATTCTCAATCAGTACCCCATTCCTGCCTTCTCCCCATACCCCCTGACTCCGCTATCCTTAAGAGCTCTATCCAGCTCTCTCTTGAATGCATTCAGAGAATTGGCCTCCACTGCCTTCTGAGGCAGAGAATTCCACAGATTCACAACTCTCTGACTGAAAAAGTTTTTCCTCATCTCAGTTCTAAATGGCCTACCCCTTATTCTTAAACTGTGGCCCCTTGTTCTGGACTCCCCCAACATTGGCGGATGTTCATGTTAAAATGTATTTTGTGTGTCCTGTTGCTTTTTATCGGTCTGAACGTGTGGCAAATGAAATTCCTCGTATGTTGCAAAACATACTTGGCTAATAAAGTATGATTGTGATTTAATTGGCTGGGTAAATGTAAAAATTGTCCCTAGTGGGTGTAGGATAGTGTTAATGTGCGGGGATCGCTGGGCGGCACGGACTTGGTGGGCCGAAAAGGCCTGTTTCCGGCTGTATATATATGATATGATGATATTATGAATTTGTGTTGTTTTATGGGAAAACAACCCTTTCACCATTTGGAGGACTTGTATTGAAACTAGACTAGTTATTTTGGGTGTGATTTTTTTTTGTGTTCATTATTGATGTGGCTGCTATTGAAACTACCTTCGTATTCCAAATATATTTAATTATTTGAATTTAAACTTCCCAGCTGTGTTTTAAGTTCATATCTCTGAATCAATAGCCTGGGCCCCTCGACACCAGTCTAATAACTTAAACAGTCATGCTACAGTAGAGTAGTAGGTTTGGAAGCTGTCCACTAAATATTAATGATTTCTGCGCCTGAACCCTAACTCTTATGTTTCTGCAGTTTTTTTTAATATTCCTGGAATCTAAATCACACAGCTATCGTAATAGTCTTCAAACAGATACCTGCAAACCAACAGGCCAGGTCTCGGAGTGCAACTCTTTCAACCTTCAGACCACCTGTGTAGAGATACAGCGTGGAAACAGGCCCTTCGGCCAACCGAGTCCGCACCCACCAGCGATCACCCCGTACAGTAGCATTGCCCTACGCACTAGGGACAATTTACAATTTTTACAGAAGCCAATTAACCTACAAACCTGCACCTTTTTGGAATTTGGGAGGAAACCAGAGCACCCGGAGAAAAACCCACATGGTCATAGAGTCATAGAGTGATACAGTGTGGAAACAGGCCCTTCGGCCCAACTCGCCCACACCGCCCAACAATGTCCCAGCTAACTAGTTCCACTTGCCTGCGCTTGGTCCATAACCCTCCAAACCTGTCCTATCCATGGGCCTGTCTAACTGTTTCTTAAACGCCTCATCGAAACATATAAGATTATTAAGGGGTTGGACACGTTAGAGGCAGGAAACATGTTCCCAATGTTGGGGAGTCCAGAACAAGGGGCCACAGTTTAAGAATAAGGGGTAGGCCATTTAGAACTGAGATGAGGAAAAACGTTTTCAGTCAGAGAGTTGTGAATCTGTGGAATTCTCTGCCTCAGAAGGCAGTGGAGGCCAATTCTCTGAATGCATTCAAGAGAGAGCTAGATAGAGCTCTTAAGGATAGCGGAGTCAGGGGGTATGGGGAGCAGGCAGGAACGGGGTATTGATTGAGAATGATCAGCCATGATCACATTGAATGGCGGTGCTGGCTCGAAGGGCCGAATGGCCTCCTCCTGCACCTATTGTCGATTGTCTATAACTACCTCCTCTGGCAGCTTGTTCCATACACCCACCACCCTCTGTGTGAAAAAGTTACCCCTCGGATTCCTATTAAATCTTTTCCCCTTCACCTAGAACCTATGTCCTCTGGTCCTCGATTCCCCTAATCTGGGTAAAAGACTCTGAGCGTCTACCCGATCTATTCCTCTCATGATTTTGTTCACCTCTACAAGATCCCCCCTCATCCTCCCACGCTCCATGGAATAGAGACCCAGCCTGCTCAACCTTTCCCTACAGCTCACGCCCTCTAGTCCTGGCAACATCCTCGTAAATCTCTGATCATAGGAAGAACGTACAACGAGCACCCATAGTCTGGATCGAATCCGGGTCACTGGCGCTGTAAGGCAGCATCTCTCCCGCTGCGTCCCACTAACTAACTTAACTACCCCTTTGTCTGAAGAAAGGTCCCGACCCGAAACATCACCCATCCTTTTTCTTCAGAGATGCTAACTGACCTACTGAGTTACTCCAGCACTTTTTAGTTTAGTTTAGTTTAGTTTAGCCTATTGTCACATGTACCGAGGTACAGTGAAAAGCTTTTGTTGCGTGCTAACCGGCCAGCGGAAAGACAATACATGATTCCAATCGAGCCGTCCACAGTTTACAGATACATGATAATAATGTTTAGTGCAAAATTCAAGATTTCAAGAGATTTCAAGATCAATTTAATGTCACATGTACCAATTAATAAATACCCTTAATAAACATATAAGATTATTAAGGGGTTGGACACTTTAGAGGCAGGAAACATGTTCCCAATGTTGGGGGAGTCCAGAACCAGGGGCCACAGTTTAAGAATAAGGGGTGGGCCATTTAGAACAGAGATGAGGAAAAACTTTTTCACTCAGAGAGTTGTAAATCTGTGGAATTCTCTGCCTCAGAAGGCAGTGGAGGCCAATTCTCTGAATGCATTCAAGGGAGAGCTAGATAGAGCTCTTAAGGATAGTGGAGTCAGGGGATATGGGGAGAAGGCAGGAACGGGGTACTGATTGAGAATGATCAGCCATGATCACATTGAATGGTGGTGCTGGCTCGAAGGGCCAAATGGCCTACTCCTGCACCTATTGTCTATAATTAAGGTACAATGAAATTTGAGTTACAATAGACAATAGACAATAGACAATAGACAATAGGTGCAGGAGTAGGCTATTCGGCCCTTCGAGCCAGCACCGCCATTCAATGTGATCATGGCTCTTGTTATGAAGGCCAACATTACCATACAGCCATACTAAGTGAAAAGCAACAAGACACACAGCCACATAAAGTAAAATTTAACATAAACATCCACCACAGCGGACTCCACATTCCTCACTGTGATGGAAGGTAATAAAGTTCAACCATCTCCCTCTTTGATCACCCGTGGTCGGGGCTGTTGAACCGTCTGCAGTCACCGCTGCCGACTGTCCAAGTAAAGTCCGTTTCAAGATAGTCTAAGGGTCTTCAATGAGGTAGATGGTAGCTCAGGACCGCTCTCTTGCTGTTGGTAGGATGGTTCAGTTGCCTAATAACTTCATGTCTATCTTTGGCATAAGCCAGCACCTGCAGTCCACTCCTTTGTAGAGTGCGCAGTCAGAAGCCAAAGAGGAACAGAGTTTAACAGGAGATTTCAATGGTGGGGAAATGGAAAGGACAAATCTGCAGAGTGGAAAGGGGAGAACTAAGAGGGAGAAGATTGGATAATCTCCTACACCGGTACAATGGGCCAAATGGCCTCCTGGGATGCAGGGGCGAAGATTCTGCATTTATCCCTTCTGCGAACGAACGGGGGGGGGGGCACTTTGATTTAATAGAATTGCCATTTAACGCTGCATTCCCAGTCGGAGCTGGCAAGGGAAGTGAGTATGCTTCTTAAGCATGTCCTTAGGATCTCACCATGCAGTAAGTGAGGAAAGTGGTGCACTGTGATCGAGAGAGGGCGGGAGCTGTTGGATGCATTTAGTACTGAGGCAATGACAGACAAATGAAGTTAGCGCCGATTCTCATCTTTTTTCTTTGCTCCCATTGGGACCTCATCTATTCCTTTCGCTCTCGCGCCCCGAGGTGTGATGTAATAATAGCATGTGGAATCTTCATTTACCACAGAACTATCTCCGCAGTTGCCTTTAACATTAAAGTAACGTCGGCGCACTTTAACATTAAAGTAAAGGCAGCTTCTAAACCAGGATCATAGAAACATAGAAACATAGAAAATAGGTGCAGGAGTAGGCCATTCGGCCCTTCGAGCCTGCACCGCCATTCAATATGATCATGGCTGATCATCCAACTCAGTATCCCGTACCTGCCTTCTCTCCATACCCCCTGATCCCTTTAGCCACAAGGGCCACATCTAACTCCCTCTTAAATATAGCCAATGAATTGGCCTCAACTACCATCTGTGGCAGAGAACTCCACAGACTCACCACTCTCTGTGTGAAGAAATGTTTTCTCATCTCGGTCCTAAAAGACTTCCCCCTTATCCTTAAGCTGTGACCCCTGGTTCTGGACTTCCCCAACATCGGGAACAATCTTCCCGCATCTAGCCTCTCCAACCCCTTAAGAATTTTATATGTTTCAATATGATCCCCCCTCAGTCTTCTAAATTCCAGATCATCTCAAAATAAAATATTCAGACCTGATGCGTGATACCATAAGCTCACAAGTGATAGGAGCAGAATTAGGCCATTCGGCCCATCAAGTCTACTCCGCCATCCAATCATGGCTGATCCATCTCTCCCTCCTGACCCCATTCTGCTGCCATCTCCCCATAACCCCTGACACCCGCAATAATCAATAATCTATCTATCTCTGCCTTAAAAATACCAACTGTCTCGGCCTCCACAGCCATCTGTGGCCAAGAATTCCACATATTCACCACCCTCTGACTGAAAATAATCCTCCTCATCTCCTTCCTAACGTCCTTTACGTCTGAAATGAGGAGGAATTTCTTTAGTCAGAGGGTGGTGAATCTTAGCGCGGGTGTCAGGGGTTATGGGGAGATGGCAGGGAATGGGGTTAGGAGGGAGAGATAGATCAGCCATGATTGAATGGCGGAGTAGACTTGATGGGCTGAATGGCCTAATTCTGCTCCTGTCACTTATGAACTTATGAACCTTTAGTGTATAGAATGATCAATCAATAGTGGTTTATTTGTCACATACACGTAAATGTGTAGTGAAATGAAACATTACCCACAGTTGAACAATAAGACCAATAAGAATAATCAATAAAAATGCAATAACACATACAATCACAAACTAACACCAAACAAAAAGAAACATCCATCACAGTGAGTCTCCTCCAGTCCCCTCCTCACTGTGATGGAAGGCCACAATGTCTTTTCTCTTCCCCTGCCGTCTTGTCCCGCGGTCAGGCTGTTGTAGTTGCCACGTCGGGGCGGTCGGGGCTCCCGACATTGAAGCCCCCGCTGGGCGGTGAAAGGTCCGCGGCCTATTTCACGCCGCGCCGGACGGTGAAAGGTCCGCGGCGGGCCGACCCAAGCCCCGCGATTCGGGGTGGGCGAACACGCTGCCGCTGCCGCTGCCGGATCTCCCGATGTCAGGGCCCCCATCCAGGGGCCTGCGGGCTTCCGACGTCCACGCGGCCCCCGCCGGAGCCTCCGGAGACGAGTCGCAGCCGCTCCCGCAGCACCCGAAGGCGGCCAGCGCCGCAGGTGGTGAGTCCGGGCCGCGGGCTCTGCGAACCAGAGCCCCAGGTGGTCCCAGGTGCATGGCCGGTGGTAGGCCGCAGCGGGAACGGAGACACGACACAGAAACAAAGGTCGCGTCTCCGTTCGGGAGAGAGAATTTTACAGTTCCCGTCCCCCCCCCCCCCCCCCCCAAACATAATACAAACACTACACCATATTAAAACTACAATTCATACAAAAACAACAAAAAACGCAAAAGACAGACGGACTGCAGGCAAGCCGCAGCTGCGACGGCAGCGCTGGACGACTCCTCGATGCGAGGAATAGAGAGGGTAGAACTTCTTTAGGCCTGCGTGGAAAAATCAGAGTCTAGAGCTCTCAACGTTGAAAGGAGATGCACGGGGCAAGTGTTTATACACAGAGGGTGTAGGGTTCCTGATTGCTCCAGTGTCCACACACATACGGGACAAACAGATTTAGCCCAATATACGGGATGTCCAGTCTAATACGGGACAGTTGGCAACCCTACCCCTAGTGTGTAGGGAGTGCAAGAGAAGGCACTCGAAGAAGGCACAGTGTAAAATGCGGATGTATCTTACACTGCAATTAGACGTACTTTGATAGGACAGGTTTGGAGGGACATGGACCAAGCGCAGGCAGGTGGGACTAGGGTAGCTGGGACATTGTTGGCCGGTGTGGGCGAGTTGGGCCGAAGGGCCTGTTTCCACACTGTATCACTCTATGACTCTCTATGACTCTATCTTCAGGTACAACAAAGCATTTATATACACACAGACTACACAACAGCAATTCTGATTGCAAATCTAATAACTTCTCAATGGTCTGGAGAGAACTACGAGGATGGAAAATGTATTAGGTGATAGACCTTGAAATACTGGATGTGTTTAGATTTAATTTTCTAAGAGGTTGTTTATCATCTTCAGTCTTAAACTTGCCTATGCCTGTGAAACTAATCTGGTCCCACGTCGAGACCGAGAGACATATTGTTCTGCCTCATTTGTGGGGAATTAGCTTGTTGATTCGAAATGAAAGAGCTGAGAATATTTTGTTTTATTAAAAACAGAAATGAAATAGAAATCTACAACTCAGGAAGACCTTAACAAGCCGGTTGCCATGAGATACTGGGATAGAATCGTATAGCCAGGCAGAAGGGCCACGGCCCGAAAAGTCTCAATAGACAATAGACAATAGACAATAGGTGCAGGAGGAGGCCCTTCGGCCCTTCGAGCCAGCACCGCCATTCAATGTGATCATGGCTGATCATTCTCAATCAGTACCCCGTTCCTGCCTTCTCCCCATACCCCCTGACTCCGCCATCCTTAAGAGCTCTATCTAGCTCTCTCTTGAATGTATTCAGAGAATTGGCCTCCACTGCCTTCTGAGGCAGAGAATTCCACAGATTCACAACTCTCTGACTGAAAAAGATTTTCCTCATCTCCGTTCTAAATGGCCTACCCCTTATTCTTAAACTGTGGCCCCTTGTTCTGGACTCCCCCAACATTGGGAACATGTTTCCTGCCTCTAACGTGTCCAACCCCTTAATAATCTTATACGTTTCGATAAGATCCCCTCTCATCCTTCTAAACTCCAGTGTATACAATCCCATTCCTTCCCTCCAGAGATGCTGTCTGGCCCGCTGAGTTACTCCAGCTTTTTGTGTCTGCATTTAGTCCATTAAAAAAGGCCAGTTCTAGTCATAGATGGAGCCATAGAGGTGTACAAACTGGAAACAGGCCCTTCGGCCCTATTTGCCCACACTGACCAACATGTCCCATCTACACTAGCCCCACCTGCCTGCATTTGGACCATATCCCTCTGAACCTGTCCTATCCATGTACCTGCCTAATTGTAACTTAAACGTTGCGATAGTCCCTGCCTCAACTACCTCCTCCGGCAGCTCGTTCCATACACCGAATCTTTGTGTGAAAAATGACCTTTCAGGCTCCCACTAAATCTTTCCCTCCTCACCTTAAACCTTTGTCCTCTAGTCCTCGATTCCCTGACTCTGGGCAAGAGACTCTGAGCATCTACCCAATCTATTCCTCTCACGATTTTGCACACAAAAGATCTTTGAAGGATTTCCACTCTATTTTCCATAAGCCTGCATTTTTATTTTCCTCCTTTAAGAACAGGTTCCCTGTGGAAAGTTATTTCAGAATTTAATTTCTTCTGCTCATTCAATCAGTTCATTTCAAACTGCAGCACTGCGTGATAAAGATTCTAACGTATAGTATCAGGAAGAATTCACTTCACAACAGAGCAGCGCAGGCCTCTAAAGGATCTTCGGACATGGACCAGTAGAGCTGCTGCCTTACAGCGCCAGGGATCAAGGTTCGATCCTGACTACGGTTGCTGTTTGTACGGAGTTTGTACATTCTCCCCGTGACCTGCGTGGGTTTTCTCCTGCACTCATAGAAACATAGAAACATAAAAACACAGAAAATAGGCGCAGTAGGAGGCCATTTGCCCCTTCGAGCCAGCACCGCCATTCATTGTGATCATGGCTGATCATCCACAATCAGTAACCCGTGCCGGCCTTCTCCCCATATCCCTTGATTCCGGTACCCACTAGAGCTCTATCTTTTAAATTCATCCAGTGAATTGGCCTACACTGTCCGGGTCTACAGCGGGCCCCCGGGCCTACAGTGTCCGGGCCTAATGTGTCCGGGCCTACAGTGTCCGGGCCTACAGTGTCCGGGCCTACAGTGTCCGGGCCTATTGTGTACGGGCCTACAGTGTCCCCTGGGCCTAATACGGGACAAGGGCGGTCCCGTACGGGACAAACCAATATAGCCCAATATACGGGATGTCCCGGCTAATACGGGACAGTTGACAACCCTATTGCAGAATGCAAAACAAGATGGCGGCTTTGGGTAGCTTCATGGCACAATGAATAGCACATTGGACTAGCAGTGGGTTGAAGACTTCCAAAGGTCCCATGTCGAGTCCCAGCAGAGGGGGCACGGTGGCAAAGCGACACAGTTAGTGGTACATTTGCCGCCTTACATTGCCAGAGCTCCGGGTTCCAAACTGACCACGGGTGCTGTCTGTACCGAGTTTGTACGTTCTCCTCGTGACCTGCGTGGGTTTTCTCCGGGATCTCCAGTTTCCTCCCACACTCCAAAGACGTGCAGGTTTGCAGCCTAATTGGCTTTGGTAAGACTGTAAATTGTCCCTGATGTGTATAGGATAGTAAATTGTCCCTAGTGTGCGGGGATCACTGGCCGGCGTGGACTCGGTGGGCCGAAGGGCCTGTTTCCGGGCTGTATCTCTAAAACCGAAACTTCAAAGAGCATAACAAGAGGCAAGTATTTGGTTTAGTTTAGTTTAGTTTAGTTTAGAGATACAGCGCGGAAACAGGCCCTTCGGCCTACCAAGTCCACGCCGACCAGCGATCCCCGTACACTAACACTATCCTACACACATTGAGGACAATTTACACATACACCAAGCCAATTAACCTACAAACCTGTACGTCTTTGGAGTGTGTGAGGAAAGCGAAGATCTCGTAGAAAACCCACGCAGGTCACAGGGAGAACGTACAAACTCCGTACAGACGGCACCCGTAGTCGGGATCGAACCCGGGTCTTTGGCACTGCAAGCGCTGTAAGGCAGCAACTCTACCGCTGCGCCACCGTGACCGCCCACATTTGTACGGCTATGGGCATCAGATTTATGTGCGAGCATTTCACCAGGTTTGTTTGTTTGTACGGGGAGAGGCTGGTCTTGTTTGTGCTGCACAGCGCCCTACACCAGCTAAAGCAACACACTTAATAAAAACCTGCTAACCGCGTTGAAACTACGTCAGCCTGCTCCACGAAGGTGAGAAGATGTACCTTCATCTTTATAAATATGCCGTGGTGCATCTGTCTCACACATTGTTCCCTGATTTCACGGTGCTCTGAACTCCTCCTCATTCTGCCGGCAGGAACACACAGTTCCTGAGCACATTGACAACATACATTACGTTCTCGGAATAGAATTAGGCCATTCGGCCCATCAAGTCTACTCCGCCCGACAGACACAAAAAGTCGCAGTAACTCAGCGGGCCAGGCAGCATCTCTGGAGAAAGGAATGGGTGTCCTTTTCGGGTTGAAGAGTCACGATCTGAAACCTTACCCGTTAACCTTCTCTCCAGAGATGCTGCCTGTCCCACTGAGTCAATAGACAATAGGTGCAGGACTCATAGAGTCATAGAGTGATACAGTGTGGAAACAGGCCCTTCGGCCCAACTTGCCCACACCGGCCAACAATGTCCCAGCTACACCAGTCCCACCTGCCTGCGCTTGGTCCATATCCCTCCAAACCTGTCCTATCTATGTACCCGTCTAACTGTTTCTTAAACGATGGGGCAGTCCCAGCCTTAACTACCTCCTCTGGCAACTCGTTCCATACACCCACCGCCCTCTGTGTGAAAAAGTTACCCCTTCAGATTCCTATTAAACTTTTTTCCCCTTCACCTTGAACCTATGTCCTCTGGTCCTCGATTCCCCCACTCTGGGCAAGAGACTCTGTGCATCTACTTTTAAAAAAGTTTTTAAAAAGTGCTGCTGAACTTGAAAACGAGCTCCTTGCGGGGGTTCGGAAGGAAAAAACGCAAGTCAGCCACTGAGCTTTGAGCTCGGAGAGTTGCAACTGATGTCCGCACAGGGGAGAAAGGATTGTGAGTTTCTGCCTTGAAGGTGAGCTATATATAGGATGCAGGTAAGATGAACCTCCAGTGGCCCAGCCCAACGCAGTGCAGAAACATCCCTGGTGACAATCCTTTGCAAGACTTGACGACCGGCGCAGAATGAATGAATGAATAACAAAGCCACCATTACCTTCCTGTGATTTTTCACGGGAGGTGATTAAAAGAATCTAATGGCCGCATTAGACCCTGATCACGAGAGCTAGGAGCGGTACGTGCATAATCGGGGCTCGCTTTGCACGCTTGAATAAATTAAGGCCTTTCACTTTATCGTGGCTGTGTTGTTTCTCTGGAAGCCATCTTGAAAGGACAACCGTTTCAGTAAAGCTAGGGGAAAAAGGGTTCATCTTCACCAACTGGTCAGCCTGATAGTAGACTGAACAGCAAACAGGGTTTGTGTAAGAAAATAACTGCAGATGCTGGTACAAATCGAAGGTATTTATTTCACAAAATGCACTTCGCTCAGTCCGCCTCAACCAACCTGATCTCCCGGTGGCTGAGCACTTCAACTCCCCCTCCCACTCCCAGTCTGACCTTTCTGTCATGGGCCTCCTCCAGTGCCATAGTGAGGCCCACCGGAAATTGGAGGAACAGCACCTCATATTTCGCTTGGGCAGCTTGCAGCCCAGCGGTATGAACATTGACTTCTCCAACTTTAGATAGTTCCTCTGTCCCTCTCTTCCCCTCCCCCTTCCCAGATCTCCCTCTATCTTCCTGTCTCCACCTATATCCTTCCTTTGTCCCGCCCCCCTGACATCAGTCTGAAGAAGGGTCTCGACTCGAAACGTCACCCATTCCTTCTCTCCTGAGATGCTGCCTGACCTGCTGAGTTACTCCAGCATTTTGTGAAGCAAGCAGGGTTTGGTAGATCACAGATTTGGCACTAAACAAGCAATTCACCAGGTGCGTCTGGGAGATACAGGTCTCAGTTACACCTGACCACATCAGTATAGTAGCACACATATGATTCATTTTATTGTCATACAACAAAAGAAGGCCAGTCAGCCCATTTAGTCCGTGCTGCCCCCCCCCCCCCCTCCCCCTCCCACAGCAATACAATCTCAGCAATCTCAATCATGAGGGACGTACTGTAGATAGGGTGCCTTTTACCGAGAGAGGAATCAAGAGACGCAGCCTCACAGCGCCAGAGACCCGGGTTCGATCCTGACTATGGGCGCTGCCTGTGTGCGGAGTTTGTACGTTTGCCCCCTGACCTGCTGGGTTTTCTCCAGGTGCTCCGGTTTCCTCCCACACTCCAAAGACGTGCGGGTCTGTAAGTTAATTGGCTTCTGTAAATTGTCCGAAGTGCGTGGGACACACTGTCTCCTTCCTTGAACTCTTTCACTGGTACATCGATGATTTGTGACTCTCCTCTCCATGTTTCCGATGTTAGAACCAGGGGCCACAGTTTAAGAATAAGGGGTAGGCCATTTAGAACGGAGATGAGGAAAAACGTTTTCACCCAGAGAGTTGTGAATCCGTGGAATTCTCTGCCTCAGAAGGCAGTGGAGGCCAATTCTCTGAATGCATTCAAGAGAGAGCTGGATAGAGCTCTTAAGGATAGCGGAGTCAGGGGGTATGGGGAGAAGGCAGGAACGGGGTACTGATTGAGAATGATCAGCCATGATCACATTGAATGGTGGTGCTGGCTCGAAGGGCCGAATGGCCTCCTCCTGCACCTATTGTCTATTTTACATTAATACCAAGCCAAACAACGCACAAACAACGAGTCAGGGGGTATGGTGTGCAGTTCTGGTCGCCAAATTATAGGAAGGATGTCGACAAAATGGAGAGGGTACAGAGGAGATTTACTAGAATGTTGCCTGGGTTTCAGCACTTGAGCTACAGAGAGAGGTTGAACAGGTTGGGTCTTTATTCTTTGGAGCGTAGAAGGTTGAGGGGGGACTTGATAGAGGTTTTTAAAATTTCAAGAGGGACGGACAGAGTTGACATGGTTAGACTTTTCCCTTTGAGAGTGGGGAAGATTCCAACAAGGGGACATAACTTCAGAATTAAGGGACAAAAGTTTAGGGGTAACATGAGGGGTAATTTCTGTATGGAATGAGCTTCCGGTGGAAGTGGTGGAGGCAGGCTCGATTTTATTATTTAAGAGTAAATTGGATAGGTATATGGATGGGAGGGGATTGGAGGGTTATGGTCTGAGAGCAGGTAGATGAGACTAGGTCAGGGAGAGTGGTCGGTGTGGACTGGTAGGGCCAAACGGGCCTGTTTCCGTGCTGTAATTGTTATATGGTTATATGGTTATATGGTATGGGGGAGAAGGCAGGAACGGGGTACTGATTGTGGATGATCAGCCATGATCACATTGAAAGGCGGTGCTGGCTCGAAGGGCCGAATGGCCTCCTCCTGCACCTATTGTCTATTGTCTATTATTGTCCTCCTGTTCTCAACGATTTCACTACTTTTGCTGCCATTTTCCACCTTCACACTCCCAATATCTGACTTCCTTTCCTGGGTCTTCTGCTCTCAGGAGATGGACTAATTACCAGCCTCCATTACTAGCTTACTGACACCCACAGCTTAATCTCCTGGCAACATCTTTGAGTAGTGATGAGTTTTGGTCACAATACCACATAGTGGTCTTGTTCCCGTGTTTTTGCCCATGCCAACTATGAGCTGCAACTAGAGTTGCCAACTGTCCCGTATTAGCCGGGGCATCCTGTATATTGGGCTAAATTGATTTGTCCCGTACGGGATCCCCTTTGTCCCGTATTAAGCCCGGGGGGGGGGGGTACTGTAGGCCCGGACACTTTAGGCCTGGACACTGTGGGCCCGGACACTGTAGGCCCGGACACTGTAGGCCAGACACTGTAGGCCCGGACACTGTAGGCCTGGACACTGTTGGCCCGGACACTGTTGGCCCGGACACTGTAGGCCCGGACACTGTAGGCCAGACACTGTAGGCCTGGACACTGTTGGCCCGGACACTGTAGGCCCGGACACTGTTGGCCCGGACACTGTTGGCCCGGACACTGTAGGCCCAGACACTGTAGGCCCGGACAATGTAGGCCCGGACAGTGTAGGCCCGGGGGTCGCTGTAGGCCTGGAGATTGTAGGCCCGGAGGCCTGGGCGCCGCCTAACTTAGGTTGCTTAGCAACCCCCCTCCCGGCCCGGGCAGCCGCCATTGATGGAGTGGGAGCACTTGGGCGCTGGCTGGGTGAGGTCACGTGGGGCGCGGAGCGGTGACATCACCTTTTGTCCCTTATTTGGAAGTGAGAAAGTTGGCAACCGTAGCTGCAACTGTACAGGAAGGAACTGCAGGCGCTGGTTTAAACCGAAGATAGACACAAAAAGCTGGAGTGACAGTGGGACAGGCAGCGTCTCTGGAGAGAAGGTGACGTTTCGGGTCGGATCGGGCCTGAAGAAGGGTCTCGACCCGGAACGTCACCCATTTCATCTCTCCAGAGATGCTGCCTGTCCCGCTGAGTTACTCCAACTTGTCGTCTATATCTTCGGCTGCAACTGTTCTTTGGCGACTTGCTCCTCCTAACCCATCCCTTCCCTCAGAAGCATCGAGGGCCGCTGGGAATATAAAAATAGTGCGGTGCAGAATAAAGGCGACACTAATTCGGCAAACTCTGACTTTGTCTCAAAAGGAAAGGATGCATTATGACAATTATTTAAATTGATTCATTCTTTTGCATAAAGGCGGATAATGCATGAATTCCCTTCTGACATTGTACCACAGGTCCATGTGATTTTGCCAGGAAGTCAGTGAGGAGAAGTATAATGTTGTTCCCTGTAAGATGCACACTTGTTTTAATCATGCACTTAGAACGCAGAACAGCACACGAACAGGCCCTTTGGCCCACTATGTCCATGCACAACATGATGGGTGCCAAGGTATACTAACCTCCTCTGCCTGCATGTTTAATTTGGTTTAGTTTAGTTTAGTTTAGTTTAGTTTAGTTTAGTTTAGTTTAGTTTAGTTTAGTTTAGTTTAGTTTAGTTTAGTTTAGTTTAGTTTAGTTTAGTTTAGTTTAGTTTAGTTTAGTTTAGTTTAGTTTAGTTTGGTTTAGTTTGGTTTAATTTGGTTTGGTTTGGTTTGGTTTGGTTTGGTTTGGTTTGGTTTGGTTTGGTTTGGTTTGGTTTGGTTTGGTTTGGTTTGGTTTGGTTTGGTTTGGTTTGGTTTGGTTTGGTTTGGTTTGGTTTAGTTTGGTTTGGTTTGGTTTGGTTTGGTTTGCTTTGTTTGGTTTGGTTTGGTTTGGTTTGGTTTGGTTTGGTTTGGTTTGGTTTGGTTTGGTTTGGTTTGGTTTAGTTTAGTTTAGAGATACAGCGCAGTAACAGGCCCTTCGGCCAACTAAGTACGCACAGGCCAGCAATCACCGCACATTAACAGCATCCTACACACACACTAGGGACAATTTACATTCACACCAAGCCAATTAACCTGCAAACCTGTACGTCTTTGGAGTGTGCGAGGAAACCGGAGATCTCAGAGAAAACCCACATGGTCACGGGGGAACGTACAAACTCCGTACAGACAGCGCCCGTGGTCGGGATCGAAGCTGGGTCTCCAGCGCTATAAGGCAACACCTCTACCACGTTTAGTGCAAGGTATAACATTGAACTAAATGGTCCTCTCATCAACTGGAGAGCGGTCCTGACCTCCCATCTACCTCGTTGGAGACCTTTGATATGCCCTTAATTGTAATTTATTGGATAACGGTTGATTAAAGATAGTTCAAAGTTTTCCAATGAGGTAGATGGGAGTTCAGGAGAGCACTCTAGTTGTTGGTGGGATGGTTCAGTTTGCCTGATAACAGCTGGGAAGAAACTGTCCCTGAATCGGGACGTGTTCGTTTTCACACTTCTGTACCACTTGCCCGATGTGAGAGGGGAGAAGAGGGATGAGACAGACAATAGACAATAGACAATAGGTGCAGGAGGAGGCCATTCGGCCCTTCGAGCCAGCACCACCATTCAATGTGATCATGGCTGATCATTCTCAATCAGTACCCCGTTCCTGCCTTCTCCCCATACCCCCTGACTCCGCTATCCTTAAGAGCTCTATCTAGCTCTCTGTCGAATGCATTCAGAGAATTGGCCTCCACTGCCTTCTGAGGCAGAGAATTCCTTGACTATGCTGTCTTGGCTGCAATGGCTGATATGTGGAAACAGACACTGAAATGCTGGAGTAACTCAGCGGGACAGGCAACTCAGCGGGTCAGGCAGCATCTCTGGAGGGAAGGAATGGGTG